>NW_024470624.1:5951376-6048876 GCF_017639515.1 Carcharodon carcharias
TGAGTCCATCCCCATCCTTGGCTCCACCCTATTTCCAACTCCATCACCATCCCCGACTCAGTCCCCATTTCTGACACCGTCTACATTTCCATCTTCGTCCCCATTTCCGACTCTGCCTCCATTTCTGATTCCGTCCTCTTTTCTGTCTCTGTCCAGATTCACATCTCCAGTTCCGACTCCGTCCCCATTCACAACACTGGCCCTGATTCCGGCCCCATTTCTGACTCGGTCCCCATTTCCGACTCTGTCCCCGATTCCGTCCCCATTTCTGACTCCATCCCCAACTCGATCCCCATCCCCAACTCTATCTCCTTTTCCAAATTCATTCCAATTTCCCACTCCGTCCCAGGCTCTGCCTCCATCTCTGACTCCATCGCCTTTTCAACTTCATCACTGTGTCCACCCCCATTTTTCGACTCTGCCCCATATCCAACTCCATCCCAGGCTTCATCTCCAATCATGACTCCATTGTCTTTTCCGACTCCATCCCCATTTCCAACTCTGACCTCATGTCTGACTCCACCCACGACTCCAACGCCAGCCCCAGCTCCACCTTATTTCCGACTCCGTCTCATTCCTGACTCTGTCCTGAGTTCTGACTTCATCCCTATTTCTGACTCTTGCACTACTTCCGACGTCAACCCCATTTCTGATTCCATCCCTATTTCCGACACCATCCCCATTTCCGACTCCATCCCCATCCCCGTTTCCCGACTCCATCCACGCTTCCGACTTTGTCCTTATTTCCGACTCATGCCCCATTTCCGACTTCGACCCCATTTCTAACTCCGTCCCCATTTCCAACTCCTTCCCCATTTTTAACATTCCCCATTCCCGAGTCTGGCCCCATTTCTGACTCCGGCTCCACCCCCGTCTCCGAATCCATTTCCATCCCCGGCTCCGTCTCCATCGCTGACCCCTGTCCATCGCTGACCCCATCCCCACCTCCTTACCTGACTTCATCCCGATCTCCACCCCTATCCACAACAACGTCTGATTCCTTCCCTCTATCTGCCGCCGGCTCCATCCCCAACCCCGTCCCCCATTCCCCCTCATTCCTCTTCCCATTCCCCCTCATTCCTCTTCAGTCCCTCACCCTCACCCTCACTCCCTTTCGCTCCCATCAATCACTCCCAATCATTCCCTCCCACTCACCTGCAGTCCCACACACTCACTCACGCCCCTCCCTTTCACTCCTTCTCCCTCGTTGCCTCCACCTAACTTCCTCTCTGCTTCACTCCCTTACCCGCTGCCTCCTATCACTCAATCCCCCTCATTCCCTCCCCCTCACCTCCACCCATCCATCTCACATTTCCTTCACTCCCTCTTCTCCCTCCCTGCACACCCTCATTCCTTCCCTCACCACTCACCCTTCCCTCACTTCTCCTCCTCCCACTCCCCTTTAATCTTCACCCTTACTCTGTACCCCTCCACCTCACTCCCCCTTTACTCCATCACCCTCACTCCCTACTCCACCTTACTCCCCTCTCTCCCAACTCCTCCCATCTCCCCTTCATTTCCTCCCTCTCCGTCCTCACTCGCTCACCATCACTCCTTCCCCCACTCCCTACCCCTCCATCTCACTTCCCCTCCCCTTCACTGCATCTTTCACTCCCTCCTCCTCTCTCCCATGCACATCAGTCCCTCTTCCCTTCAATCCTTCCCCTGCCCTCTCCCCTTCACAGCTTACCTCCTCATTCTGCCTCCCTCAACACTCCTCACTCTCCCTCATTCTTCCTCACTCCCCGATTCTCCCTCTCTCACTCCCCCTCCCTCAATCCCCCTCAGCCCCTATGTCACTCATCCCCATTTCCCTTCCTTAATCCTCCTCAATCCCGCTCATTTTCCCTCCTTCAATCCCCTCATTTTCCCTCCCTCAACACGCCTCATTCTCCCTTCCTCAATCCCCTCATTTTCCCACCCTCAAACCCCCTCATTTTCCCTCCTTCAATCCTCTCATTCTCCCTCCCACAATCCCCTCTTTTTCCCACCCTCAAACCACCTCATTTTCCACCCCTCAATCCCCTCATTCTCCTCCCTCAATACCCCTAATTTTTCCTGACCTCAATCCCCTTCACTCTCCCTCCCTCAATCCCCTCATTCTCCCTCCCAAAATCCCCTCATTTTCCCACCTTCAATCCCCCTCACTCTCCCTCCGTCAATCCCCCTCATTTTCCCTCCCTCAACCCCCTCATTCTCCTCCGTCAACACCCCTCACTTTCCCTGCCTCAACCCCCTCACTCCCCCTCCCTCAATCCCCCTCCCTCAATCCCCCTCCCTCAATCCCTCCCTCAATCTCCCTCCCTCAATCCCCCTCACTTCCCCTCCCTCTCCCTTAATCACCTTCACTCCCCCTCCCTCACTCTCCCTCAATCCCCCTCTCTACCTCCCTCAACCCGCTCACTCCCTCTCCCTCAATCCCCCTCAATCTCCCTCCCTCACTCCACCTCAAAATGGCGCCCGCTTGGCTCGCACCTCCCTCCCCGCGGGGCCTCCCGCCAAAAACTCGCCGCCGCCTGCCGTGTCACCCTACCGGCGTCGCCGCCTCCTGCGGACGACGTCACAGGAACCCGCCCTCGACCCTCGCACTCCGCGCTCTTCCCCCCACGCCACACCCAGCTGACCTCAAGGGGCGTGGTTCTGCTGATTCGGCCATCTTGGTGGAGGAGCCAGTGACCTTACCCTCTAGCCCATTCCGCCAGCCGCCATATTGGTAAGGGAGATCATGGGACTCAACCTGGTCCCTCCTCTTGGGGTCAATCCCCACATTGCCATTCACTCTGAACGGCCAATTTTCACACCTCTGAGACCTGAAATAAGCTGGCCACAGCTGGTTCAAGGCTTCTGACAGACTATGGTGAAATGGTACAACAGGAAAGGAGGCCACTCGGCCCATCCAGAATGTGCCAGCTCAGTCAATGACCAGTCCAGTTTGAGCCACCTCGCACCTTTGGCCTGCGACCCCAAGGCGTTACTGCTTACAACCGCTTGCATTTATATAGCGCCTCACCGGGGCTAATCACAGGAGCATAATTGGGCAGAATTCGACACTGAGCCATATAAGGAGACACTGAGACTAAGAAGTAGGCGGGGCGATTGTCGCTTTAAGGCCAGCCTTGCTGAGTAAGACTCACGTGGTCAGAACAGCCAATCAACACCGAGCGCGGGGGAATCTCATAAGGGGGTGAAGTTGTCCTAGCCTGGGGTGAGGTATCACAGCCTTGCTGGAAGCAAGGCAGTCAATCCAACAGCCCTGCAAATTAAGTCCGTTGTTCAACTACAGAAGCCTCTCAGTAGTGCATCTCTACAGGAGGCTTTAAGGAATGTCTTAAAGAGGGAATGAGGGGGTAGCGAGGTGGAGAGGCTTAGGGAGGGAATTCCAGAGCATGGGGCTGAGGCAGCTGAAGGCACGGCTGCCAATGGCGGAGCACTGGAAATTGTGGGCCTGCAGAGTCTGGGTTTGAAGGAGCGCGGAATTCAAAGGCAATGGTGGGATTCACAGGCAGAAAACAGGGGTGCAGGGGCAAGGGTTGGGGCGGGGGGGGCGGGGGGGGTGTGGGTGGGGGAGGTGGGGGGTAGTCAGTGGCAGAATCACACCATCCTCTCCAAAGCGTCTCTTCCTATCGGGCTGTTCTATCGGGTGGGACCACCCCCATCATGTTTCATTCTGCCTGGCAACAGGGGAGATAGAGGAAGGCTATATAAATTTAATGGCATAATCCAAAAGAAGGTGCAGAGGGACTTGGGGATTCATGTGCAGAGATCTTTGAAGGTGGCAGGACAGAGTGAGAGAGGAATTAGCAACACTTGTAGGATCCTGGGCTTCAGAAATAATGGTATTGAGTACAAAAGTTACGCTGAGCCTTTATAAAGCTCTGATTAGGCCACAGCTAGAGTATTGAGTCCAGTTTCTAGTCGCCACACTTTAGGAAGGATGTGAGGGTCCCTGAGAGGGCGGAGAGGAGGTTTACCAGAATGGTTCCAGGGATGAGGGATTTTAACCACAAGGTGAGGATGGAGAAGCTGGGGCTGTTCTCCTCGGAGCGAAGGAGGCTGAGGGAGATTTGATCGTGGTGTGCAAGATTATGACAGGTTTAGATAAGATGGACGGAGAAAAGCTGTTCCCATTCGCTGATGGTACAAGGACGAGGAGGGGGAACACAGATTTAAGTTTTGGTCAGGAGATGCAGGGGTTGTGAGGGTGAATGTTTTTTTCACACAGCGAGTGGTGATGACCTGGAACTCGCTGCCCACGAAGGAGGGCGGAAGCAGAGACGGTGAACGGTTTCAAAAGGAAATTGGACGGGGCGCTCGAGGGAAATAAACTTTCAGGGGATACGGGGATGGAATGGGGGCGGGGTGGGGGAGGGAGTGGGACTGACTGGATCGTCTCGAGGGGCCGAATGGCCTCCTCAAGTGACGTGAATGGCTCTCTGGCACTTCTGCAAGCCTGGCGACACCGAGCTCCACCCCATCACCGCCTCTCTCAGCCCCCTCCAAGGACCCCCCGATTTGTTGTCACGTGCTTGGCCAACATCCGACGCCGGATGAGCGGAAATTTCCCTCTTAAAATTTGGGAAGGTCGATGGCCTTCGGGCCCGGCCAGGGGCTCTGGTTTGCCAGCCGCCGGCTCCATCCCTCTCCTTGAGGTCGAACCCAGCTGCCCGCAGCCTTGGCGTCGTGTGTTGACCCCAAGATGAGCTTCCCACCACATAGCGTCCACGACATCACCGAGAGCCACCAATTTCCAGCTCCGTCACATCGGCCGGCCCTGCGGCGGCCTCAGCTCACCTGCAGTCGACATCCCCGCCCGTGCCTCCATCGCTTCCAGGCGCGGCCACTCCAACGCTCTCCTACCCTGCCACCCTTAGCCCAACTCCCAGCGAGCCCCGTTCACCCATCACCCCTGCACTTGGCGGCCTACATTGGCTCCCGGCCTGTATCCGGTTAGGGTAAAGAGGTTGGTTGGGTGCGGGGAGTGGGGGGGTGGGGGGGCGGCGGTGGGGGGGTGGAGGGGGCCATGTTCTCTTAAGAGGTGGAACAGCTAGAAATTTAAGGTCGTAGAATGGCAGGTGGGCTTACTTGGCTAAAGAACTGGAGACATGGGGCAGAATTCTCTGCCTGTTGGGCGAGCGGGCCCAACCCAATGTCCGGCGGGCGGGGAGCCGATTCCTGCCGGAGAAGCTGGGCCCCGCCGCCATTTTAAGTGGGCGGGCCAATTACGGCCCGCCCAACGTGACATCCGGCGGGAAGCGCTATGCGCTCCCTGTGCGGGCGAGGGTTTCCCAAATGCGAGAGTGCGCCCTTTCGCGTCTGCGCACGAAGGAGCGGACATCTCCCTGAGGCTAAGTACTGCCTCAGGGGGATCGCTGACGGTTGTAAAAACAGTAAAAATGAGAGAAAAATAATTCCCCTAACATGTCCCCCTCACGTGGACAATGTCACATGAGAAGGAACGTGTTGATAAATTACAGTAAAACTTTATTAAACTTTTTTAAAACCCTGCATGAAACCTCCTCCCGCCGGTGGATAAGGTTTCATGTTTTATCTGGAAAAACTCAGCAGCTTTGGCAGCATCTGCGGAGAGGAACACAGTTGACGTTTCGAGTCAGTATGACTCTTCAACAGAACTAAGGAAAAATAGAAGCCAGGTGAAATATAAGCTGGTTTAAGGTGGGGTGAAACAGGTAGAGCTGGATAGAGGACCAGTGATAGGTGGAGATAACCAAAAGATGTCACAGACAAAAGGACAAAGAGGTGTTGAAGGGGTGATATTATCTAAAGGAATGTGATCATTAAGAGTAGAAAGCAGGATGAGCAAGCTACAGATCAGTTGGCCCTCTATCCAGCTCTACCTGTCCCACCCCACCCCTTAAACCAGCTTATATTTCACCTCTTTTCTATTTTTCCTTAGTTCTGATGAAGAATCATTCGGACTCGAAACATTAACTGTATCCCTTTCCGCAGATGCTGTCAGACCTGCTGAAATTTTCCAGGTATTTTTGTTTTTGTTCTAGATTTCCAGCATCCGCAGTATTTTGCTTTTACCTCGATGTTTTGTCTGTTTGCAGCTGGGGCTCCTGACCTGTCCCACCCCATCTTAAAGTTGGGCGGGCAGGTCCTTTAAATGTTTAAAGGACCCTGTCAATGGCCAGTGAAGGACATAAGTTACCTGTGCCGTTTCCCAGTGTTGTGGGGAATTTTCAATCAGGGGAACATGGTTCCTTGGCTGTGTGGTGGTTCCTTGGCTGTGTGGTGGTTCCACCACCACCCCCCCACCCTCCCCCCAACGTTAGCCGGATGAAAAGGTATGTAGGGACAACTCCTCGGTTCCAGTGCTCGGACCCCTGCTGCTCATGAACCAACCTGGGTCAGTTGAGAACAGAGGTAATAGGCTGAGCTAGTTAATAATGTAAATCTGTGTAAGATAGGGACAGACGTTGACGTGGGTTGTATGTGGATTTTGTGTGTTTAAAATAATCGGGATCGTCTGGGCATTGTGAACGCCCATAACCTTGTTACGGGAGGGCAGTTAAAGAGAGATGGACGTCTTTAAGTAGACAATAGTAGACTATCAATATTCACCTCCGATCATTAACAGGCTGTCAATACTTATCAAAGTTTTACCTCCAGCTGCATTGTAACATGAACTTGACGGTGTGCATTCGTTAATATGAAACGGGAAGCGATCTCCCCATATTGTTTACTATCTCCGCAATGAATGAGACTGCCTTACTTATAAAAACTGAATACACGTTTGTATTCGTTAGATGCGACTCTGGCGTAGTCCACATCTCTCGTTGCAACGATAATAAAATCAACTGTGTCTTCGCCTCCAGCCAGGGTCTCGTGGACCCCCTCCCATGCCACCTTCCCATGCAACCGCAGAAGGTGCAACACCTGCCTCTTTACTTCCCCCCTCTTCACCGTCCAAGGGCTCAAATACTCCTTTCAAGTGAAGCAGCATTTCACTTGCACTTCCCTCAACTTAGTCTACTGCATTCGCTGTTCCTAATGCGGTTTCCTCTACATTGGAGAGACCAAACGCAGACTGGGTGACCACTTTGCAGAACACCTTCGGTCTGTTCGCAAGCATGACCCAGACCTCCCTGTCACTTGCCATTTCAACACCCCACCCTGCTCTCATGCCCACATGTCCATCCTTGGCTTGCTGCATTGTTCCAGTGAAGCCCAACGCAAACTGAACGAACAGCACCTCATCTTCCGACTAGGCACTTTACAACCTTCCGGACTGAATATTGAGTTCAACAATTTTAGATCATGAACTCTCTCCTCCATCCCCACCCCCTTTCCGATCCCCCTTTTTTCCAATAACTTATATATATTTTTCTTTTCCCACCTATTTCCATTATTTTTAAATGTATTTCCATCCATTGTTTTATCTCTACCTTTTAGCCTATTTCAATCCCTCCCCCCCCCACCCCACCCCCATTAGGCCTATTTGTACCTTGCTTGTCCTGCTTTCTACCCTTACTGTCACCATCAGCACATTTCTTAGCTAATATCACCGCCGTCAACACCTCTTTGTCCTTTTGTCTGTGACATCTTTTGGCAATCTCCACCTATCACTGGCTCTCTATCCAGCTCTACCTGTCCCACCCCGCCTTAAACCAGTTTATATTTCACCTCTTTTCTATTTTTCCTGAGTTATACGGAGTCATTCAGACTCGAAACGTTAACTGTGCTCCTCTTCGCAGATGCTGTCAGACCTGCTGAGCTTTTCCAGGTATTTTTATTTTTGTTTTGGATTTCCGGCATCCGCAGTTTTTTGCTTTTATCCCCGTATTGTTTACTATCTCCGCTGTTTTGTTAGCGATAGCAATGAATGAGACTATCTTACTCTAAAAACGGAATACACGCTTGTATTCGTTGGATGCAACACTGGCGTGGTCCACATCTCTCGTTGCAACGATAATAAAATCAACTGTGTCTTCGCCTCCAGCAGGGGTCTCGTAGCTTTCTCTTCTTTTCTCTAGGCCACACTAATTCAACAGGAAACCCTCAGCAAATGAATAGACCCCAAGAAGTGTAATTGAGAAATCCCCCGACACCAGAATGAAGGGAAGCTTGGGAACAAAAAGGTAGTCAATTGGCATTTCTACCTGGGAACTAGCCGCATGGGTGCCATATTGCCATGGTGATGGGTGGTGCTTCATGGGGCTCTTTGTTTTTGAGTTTATCTCTGTGAATTCAGTTAGCGTTTAGCCAGTGGGCAACGCTGGTTGATGTTTGGAAAAGCGGCTAAGGGACTGGGTCAGCTTTGGGTCTTTTGCAGCTTGTAGCTCCTTGGACATTAGGAGATAAAACCAGGCCTACACCTGAAGTAGAGTAAGGCAAATAGAATGATGGCTATTATTTCAAAGGGAATGGAGTATGAAAATAGGGAAGTCTTGCTAAAACTGTACAAGGCACTAGTTAGAGCACACCTAGAACACTGAGAACAGTTTTTGGTCCCCTTATCTAAGGAAAGATAGACTGGCGTTGGAGGCAGTCCAGAGAAGGCTCGCTAGGTTGATCCCGGGGATGGAGGGATTTTCTTATGAGGAGAGGTTGAGTAGGTTGGGCCTGTACTCACTGGAGCTTAGAAGAATGAGAGGTGACCTTATTGAAACAGATAAGATTCTTAGGGGTCTTGACAGGGTAGATGCTGAGAGGTTGTTTCCCCTTGTGGGAGAGTCTAGGACCAGAGGGCATAATCTCAGAGTAAGGGGGTCGCCCATTTAAGACAGAGATGAGGAGGAATTTCTTCTCTCAGAAGGTAGTGAATCTGTGGAATTCCTTACCACAGAGGGCTGTAGAGGCTGGGTCATTAAATATATTCAAGGCTGAGATAGACAGATTTTTAATCAGTGAGGGAATCGAGGGTTATGGGGAAAAGGCAGGAAAGTGGAGTTGAGAATTATTAGATCAGCCATGACCTCATTGAATGGCAGAGCAGACTCGATGGGCCAAATGGCCTACTTCTTATGGTCTTATGGTCTTATTCAGTATAAGATGAAGCTGGTAAGGGGAAAAATGACCAGAAGGATTTTTAGCTGGAAGCTAAGGGAAGATGTCTCCAGTAATTCTCAATGAAAGGCAGTTACCCTTGTCGCAGCTGGAGTTCTGGATGTCATCGGCTTGGTTGCAGTTTGAAACCATAGCTGGAAACCAAGGGTGTTTTCTGATGTTTTAAGTCACCGGAAGGCCCGTGTTGGAGTTGCGGAATCCAGAGTCCCGAGGTTTTAAAGGAAAGTTGGAGGGTCACTTAGTCAAATGCTAATGGAAGGAGCCCCATGAAACCTTGCACCTTGGAGACTAGATGGAACACTGAAGAGAAATTAAAGTGAATTCCAGAGGGGCTGTGGCACATCTTTTGGGTTGGTCCCAGGAAAAGCGAATGAACCTTAAAGATTCCATGAGAAATGGGGTAGGCGGTGGGGGGGCGGGGGGGAAGTAAAAGGAGAACAGAGTTTATAGTGTCATGTCTCACCGGGGATGGTGCGCTGTAATATCAAGTCCCACTGTTCCCTGAGCTGTGACAAACGTGAAAAAAAGTTTGATCAAACCACCAGATTGCCCCAATTCTACCCAACTGTTTAATTTAGGTTAACAGAATATGAGCACCAGGTTTGTAAACTTAATAAGTAAATCAGTGTTTATTGAACAAACTGTCGTCAACCAGTGGCAAAAGAAAGAAATGTGAACTGCTAATTTCTAACACTATGATTTAAACTCTACCCCCTTCTTAAATCTCTGTACACATACATACAAGACACTTAAGACACAAAAACATGGATTTTAAGGGTGGGATAAAACAGTTCAATAGCACCACTTCCGAAGGACAGGCAGCTATTATTGTGGAATTACTGGAATCTTCCACACACAGGAGAAAGAGGTTTTAGGTCTTGTTCCTCTCAGGCTAGGAGCTATTCTGCTGCACTGCTTCTCACACAAAACCTGGTCACCTGGTCAGGAGCCATAAGACCATAAGACTATAAGACAGAGGAGCAGAAATTAGGCCATTCGGCCCATCGAGTCTGCTCCTCCATTAAATCATGGCTGATAAGTTTCTCAACCTCACTCTCCCACCTTCTCCCCGTAACCTTTGATCCCCTTACTAATCAAGAACCTATTTATCTCGGTCTTAAATACACTCAATGACCTGACCTCCACAGCCTTCTGTGTCAATGAATTCCATAGATTCACCAATCTCTGGCTAAAGAAGTTTCTCCTCATCTCTGTTCTAAAAGGTCTTCCCTTTACTCTGAGGCTGTGCCCTTGAGTCTTAGTCTCTCCTACTAATGGAAACATCTTCCCCATGTCCACTCTATCCAGGCCTTTCAGTATTCTGTAAGTTTCAATCAGATCCCCCTCATCCTTCTAAACTCCATCGAGTATAGACCCAGAGTCCCCAAATGTTCCTCATATGTTAAACCTTTCGTTCCTGGGATCATTCTCGTGAACCTCCTCTGGACCATCTCCAGGGCCAGCACATCCTTCCTGAGATACGGGGCCCAAAATTGCTCACAATATTCTAAATGTGGTCTGACCAGAGCCTTATAAAGCCTCAGCAGCACATCCCTGCCTTTATATTCTAGTCCTCTCGAAATAAATGCCTAATTAAAATGCTGTTGTCAGATAGCTCCCTTGGTCCAGGACTCCTTTTTGGCACCATCCTGTCTCTCATGGCACACTCTGTCCCAGGACTGCAACATTGTATATACCTCTCATCCTGTTCCAGTGGACATGTCTTTCAACCTGCAGCCATTGTAATTTTAAAATCCACATTCCAATAGAAAATAAGTCTTCATAGACCATAGCATTAAGTTAATAACACTGGCTTTGTTTAATCATTTTTTGACATGCAATAAAGTTTAAAAACATGAAATTTTTTTGGCGCAGTTCCTTCGGTTAATTGATGGGTGTTCTGATTTCTTCTTTAAACGTTAGCGGTCCCTAACAGGATCTTAACGACTGACAGTGCCTTGATTTGAAGGCTTTGCCCAGTCACCATCTTTTCAACCCATGATCCATTCCCCAGTCTCTCTCTCTCGGCCCCCAGCCGAGAACCCATATTATTCCCCCTCCTTTCCCCCTGAGCTTTCATTCACCAGTCTCTCCTAAACCCCCGTCTGAAACCCCATGTGGCTGCATTTCACAGAATCACAGAATCACACACACTGCAGAAGAGGCCCTTCGGCCCATTGCGTCTACACCGACACGAGAGAAACACCCGCCCTACCTACCTAATCCCGTTTACCAGCACTTGGACCATAGCCTTTCATGTGCCCCCTACTGGGCGTGTTTCCACTGGGAGAGGGGAAGGGGGCACATCAAATAGAGTGGGGTGCCCACGCTACCACCTTCCCACCCACCCCTGAGCTCACCTCCAACATTACCCGGGGGGGGGTGGAGGCGCAATCGGGGGGGAGTGGGCAGCCCGATTTTTCAACTAACTACTTCACCCCACCCTCTACCCCCAGCCCCAAGTCCCCATTCTCTCCCCCGAGCCCCAGGAAATTGCCAGCGTACCACTAGGCACGCTGTATTTTCTTTTTGAATCGTAGAACGGCACAGCACGGGAGGTGGTCATTCAGCCCATCGAGACCGCACCGGCTCTTCTGAAGTGCAAACCAGTTCACCCCACTCCCTCCCTCTCCCGCCCCTTTTGGCCCACCAGCCCAGCAATTGCCGCAATTTCTTTTATCTATCCCCTTCCTCCTCTGAAGGCTGCCATTGAATCTACCGGAACGTGCTACTCCCTGACAGGGCGAGGCCTCCTCAACGCCCCAGGCTCCCTCCCGAGGTTTGTCCCGTTTATGAGGCGCTCAAGGTTGTGAAGGGTTCCGAGGAGGATTTTCGTGGAGTGGTTTTGAAATGAGGTGGGGGGGACCCCTCCAAGGTGCCTCAGGTCTTTTGCCAATTGCGAGGTTTTCTTTCATCTGTTAAGTTTTCATCCTTTGATGGGATGCCAACATTGCGGGCAAGACCCCGGCATTTGTTTCCCCCTCAAAGTGGTGGGGTTGGGGGGGGGCGGTGGCGGCTGGCACTGGTGTGCGGGAGGTGGGAGGGAGAAAGCGTTTAATCCTCTGAGCCCAGGCGTCAGAGTTATGGGGCAGGCCTGTGGGATCAGTCGGCTTGTTCTTGTCCGCCATCTTCTATTACGTTGGAGGGGAGACAGTGCCGACGGCAACCGGTGGAACTTAAATCCAATTCAGAAAATCTGCAATTGTAAAGCGAGTCTCGGTAATGGTGACCATGACAAGCATCGTCGATTGTCGTAAAAACCCCATCTGGTTCACTTGTGCCCCCTTTCCGGAAGGGAAACCTGCCGTCCTCTCCTGGTCTGGCCTACACGTGACTCCAGACCGCCTCCCCGCACCCCCCCCCCCCCCCCCCCCACCCCCACCCCCGGACCCCCACCCACGGCGATGTGGTTAACTCTTAAATGTTTTCTCATGGGGCATGTCTGGGCCAGCGTTTATTGCCCATCCCTAATTGCCTCTTGTTCAGAGGGCATTTAAGAGTCAACCACGTTGCTGTGGGTCTGGAGTCACACGTAGGCCAGGCCGGGTAAGGTTGGCAGATTTCCCTTCCCTAGAGGGACATTAGTGAACCAGATGGGGTTTTTAAGACCGTCGGCAATGGTTTCATGGTCACCTTTGGACTTTAACCCTACCACCTGCCCCTCTGAAATAGCCGAGCAAGACACTCGACCCGGAGGGCAATTCGGGGAGGGCAACAAAGGCCAGGGCCTCGCCATTGACACCCACGTCCCATGAAAGAATAACGGAAAACGAGGGTGGAGGCAGGCCATGCCCACCGGTGAGTAACCTGAGGACATGTGTGACTTAGGAGTAGGCCATTTGGCCCTTTGAGCCTTTTCTGGCTCAACCCCACCTTCCAGCACAATTCCCCTATTCACTATTGCGCAAGAAAATAAAATCTTATCGATCTCAGTCTTGGACATACTCAACAAATGAGCGCCCACAGCCCTCTGGTGTAGAGAATTCCAGAGGCTCAATGCCCTTTGGAGTGACGAAACTCCTCCTGATTGAAGTTCAAAATGGCCGACTCCGAGACTGTGACCCCCTCGTTCTAGGTTCCCCTCCTCCTCCCGCCAACGGGGGAAATAGCTTCTCAGCGCTTACTCTTTTTAGGCCCCTTAAGAAATTTATGGCCAGGAACTTCTGATCTCCGGGGAGGGTGGGAGGGGGGGGTTGCAACCCGGAGGTACCCCAGAAGATGCACTGCGTTACCCATCCACCACCCCCCCACCCCGCCCCCAACACCCTCCCCCCACCAAACCCCAACAGCTGCCATGCACGGGCATGGGAATTGCCCAGGGAGTTTAAACTTCCGGGGGACAATTGCACTTCACTGGGAACCATCTGATACCCCGGCTTAAATCGGAGACTTTGGGTGGTGCCCACTCTCATAGCGGAATAGTTAGCCAGGGAAGGCTAGAAGGATTAAATCCACTTCCAACTCCTGCGTAACTATGCTACTGACCACTGCGCACCCCCCAACTCATCCCCCCCCCATCCCCGCCCCCCCGCCCCAGCTCCACCCACTTGACTGCCCTGACTACCGGGTGTCACTGCCAAGGCCCGCTTTTATTGCCCGTCCCTAATTGCCCCTTGTAGTGAGTGACTCACTTGGCCATTTCAGAAGGGGGCAAGTTAAGAGTCAACCACATCGCTGTGGGGGGATCTGGAGTCACGTGTAGGCCAGACTGGGTAAGGACGGCAGATTTACCCTTCCGTGAAGGGGGCATTCGTGAACCAGATGGGTGGTTATGACAATCGATGACGGTTGTCATGGTCACCAACGCAGACTCGCTTTATAATTCCAGGTTTTATTATTTGAATATAAATTTCAGCAGCTACCGTTGGGCAGGATCTGAACCCGTGTCCCCCAGAGCATTGGCCCGCGGCCTCCAGATGACTAGTCCAGTGACATTATCACTACACCACTGCCTCCAGCCTTCTGCCAGTTTGTCTACCACCTCCTAAATCTATCACTACTCTCCTCACGATTCACAATACTTCCCAGAGGACCAGGGACCCAGAGTTAATTGGAAGAAGATCCACTGCGGACGGGGAAGAGGAGCATTTTTTTTCTTACACAGAGAGTGGTTGTGATTCTGGAATGCGCAGCCTGAAAGGCTGGTGCAGTCAGGATCAAGAGTAACTTGAAAAGGGAACTGGAGAAACACTTGAAGAACAATTTCCAGGGCTATGGGAAAAGGGCAGGGGAGCGGGATTAATTGTATAGCCGAGCTGGGGAGCGGGATTAATTGTATAGCCGAGCTGGGGAGCGGGATTAATTGTATAGCCGAGCGGGATTAATTGTGTAGCCTAGCAAGGGAGCGGGATTAATTGTATAGCCGAGCGAGGGAGCGGGATTAATTGTATCGCCGAGCGAGGGAGCGGGATTAATTGTATCGCCGAGTAGGGGAGCAGGATTAATTGTATCGCCGAGCTGGGGAGCGGGGTTAATTGTATAGCCGAGCGGGGGAGCGGGATTAATTGTATAGCCGAGCAGGGGAGCGGGATTAATTGTGTAGCCAAGCAGGGGAGTGGGACCAATAACATAGCCGAGGTAGGGGAGCGGGATTAATTGTATAGCTAAAACAGGCACGATGGGCCAAATGACCTCTTGCTGTGTTTTCCGATTCCAAGGTACCAGCAAAATACCACCAGCGGTGCCTTGGCAAGATCCCCCAAATCTGCTGGCAAAAGGGGTGGCCTGCTAAACAGCAGCCTCCTCTTCCAAACCAAACTCCCCAGCATCGATCTGTCAGTCACTGAAAGCCAGCTCTCCCGGGTTGTGGGGGGGGGGGCGGGGGGCGGGGGCATTTCGTTGGCCTGCCTGACACCGGGCTCCCGAAGGAATTGCCTTAACTCGGAGCCCGGTCACGGCAGGAGGCTCCTGAAGGGCATCCTCAAAGCATCCTCGTACAGATCAAACATCCCCGCTAGTCTCTGTCATGGCGACTGCAAACCCATCAGCGGCTGTCGCAAAAGCCCATCAGGTTCACTTCATGTTCCCCTTTAGGACAGGGGGAAATCTGCCCTCCTTACCCGGTCTGGCCTACACATGACTCCAGGCCACCGTCGCCCCACCACCCCCGAGGAATGTGGCTGGCTCTTAACTGCCCTCCCCTGAAATAGCCGAGGGCACCCACTCGGTTCAAGGGGCAAATAGGGATGCGGCGGGGAGGCAGTGACTGGGTGGCATTGTCACTGGACTGGTATTCCAGGGACTCCAGGGTAATGCTCTGGGGGACCAGGGTTCGAATCCCACCACAGGCAGGTGGGGAAAGTTGAATTCAGTGAAAATCTGGAATGAAAAGTGACCACGAGACCATTGCCGATCGCCGTTAAAAAAAAAACCCCATCTGGTTCGCTAATGCCCCTTTTAGGGAGGGTGGAAATCTACCATCCTTACCCCGGTCTGGCCCTACACGTGACTCCAGACCCACAGCAAACGCGGGGTTGGGTCTTAAGTGCCCTCTGAGCAAGGGGGCGATGAGGGATGGGTCATAATTGCTGGCCCAGCCAGCGAAGCCCACGTCCCGTGGATGAATATATTAAAAAAAAATATACGAGCAAGGCAGGGCAGGTTGCATTTTGGTGGCTTGGCACCAACCAACCAAAATGGTGAGGGGGAAGGGCTCGTCTGGGAAGGTGCCAAGCAGGTCGAGCCTGTGGGGGCGAAGTCGAGGCGTCAAAGGGCGGGGGGGTGGCACACAAGGCCCCAGGCGGCCCATTTCCCTTCGGCCCGTTGAGCACCACCTGCCCCACACGTCCACAGAGTCCGCTCAGCCCGTCGAACCCGGACAGGAAGTCTAATTTGAAAATTCGCTCGTGGGGGTGGGGGGGTGGGTGGATGTGGGCTTCACCGGCTATCGCTTTTCAGGGGGGGGGGTGGTGGTTGGTGGTGGCAAGGGTGGGGGGAGGTGGGGGCAGTGGGAGGATAGGTGGGGAGAGAGTTCCAAGTTTCCACTCCCCTTTATATTCCTGAAAAAAGAGACACGTTGAAGCTTTTTGCCTTGCACTCATCAGGACACTTCACAACAATACCAATATAAGGGGAAACAACAATTTATACCGCATGTGAAGAGAGTGCTGATTTGTTGACAAGTGGGCTCTGATTGGTAGAAGCGTTGCCATGGAGAATGCATCAGTTGATGGTGGCTACCAGTTAACTGCTAGGCAGTTTTGAAATCTAAAGCAGGCAGCTTGATGCTGAAGCACTTCCTGACATCATCCCTGGACAGCCCCTGGCTCTGATTTTAAGGCTATTGTCCCCCCCTCCGCCCACTTCTCATTCTAGACACTCTGCTTGCTCCCCTCCACCAGAGGAAATAGTTTCTCTCCATCTACGCTATAGAATCCATTAACCATCTTAAGCACCTCGATTAGATTGCGAGGGGAATTGAATACAAGAGTAGGGAGGTTACTGGGGAACCTGTTGTACTGGGCATTGGTGTGACCACTTCTGGATTATAATGTGGGAAAATGTGAAATTGTCCATTTTGGCAGGAAGAATAAAAGAGGAGCATTTTATTTAAATGGTTAGAGACTGCAGAGCTTGGAGACGCAGAGGGATCTGGGTGCCCTAGTGCGTGAATCCACACAAGGCTAGTATGCAAGTACAGCTGGTAATGTGATAATTTATTGCGAGGGGAATTGAATACAAAAGTAGGGAGGATATGCATCTTTTCTACAGGGCGTTGGTGAGGCCACATCTGGAGTACTGTGTACAGTATTGGTCTACTTATTTATAGAATGATGTAAATGCATTGAAGCAGTTCAGAGAACGTTTACTAGGCTAATACCCGGAATGGGTGGGTTGTCTTATGAGGGAAGGTTGGACAGGCCGGGCTTGTATCCACTGGTGCTTAGAAGAGTAAGGGGCGACTTGATTGAAACATATAAGATCCTGAGGGGGTCTTGACAGGGTGGTTGTGGAGAGGATGTTTCCTCTGGTGGGAGAATCTAGAACTAAGGGGTCACTATTTAAAAATAAGGGGGTCGCCCATTTAGGATGGAGACGAGGAGAAACTTTTTCTCTCAGAGGCCGGTGAGTCTTTGGAACTCTCTTCCTCAAAAGGTGGTGGGAGCGGGGTCTTGGAATATTTTTAAGATGGAGGTGGATAGATTCTTGCTAAGTGAGGTGGGGGGGGGGAGGTGTGAAAGGTTATCGGTGGGGGGGGGGGAGGTCGGCGGGAATGTGGAGTCGAGGTTACAATCAGATCAGCCGTGACCTTATTGAATGGCGGAGCAGGCTCGAATGGCCTACTCCTGCTCCTAGTTCGTATGCAGATCACCCCTTAATCTTCTACACTCGAGGGAGTACAAGCCCAGTCTGTGCAGACCCCACCCCCCCCCCCCCCCCCCCACCCCCCAACCGAGAAATTAACCCCTATAGGCCCAGGATCTTTCTGGTGAATCCGCACCCCCCCACCCCCCCACCCAAACCAACCAACCCAGCCCCCTCCCGGACCCCTACGGCCGGTGTGGGGGCCCATGACTGAACGCAGCTCCCCCAGATGGGGCCTGACTAGAGCTCTGTGCAGCTGAAGCTTCGCTTCCACCCCACTTTGTATTCCAGCTCCTCGGGGTGGGGGTGGAGGTGGGGGGAGGGGCAGCGGGAGGGCTGTTCCTGATCACCGTTTGTGCCCGTCCGTTCAGCTTTTTAACGCTTTGGGCGCAGAAGGCCTCAAACCTTGCAGTCAACATCCAGCGAGAGAGAGAGAGAGAGAGAGAGAGAGCGAAGGGGGCTTCAGATTTGCTTTCTCGGACTCGTTCCCAAGTCCGTTGCCGGGGGCGAGGAGGCAGGTTGGGGGCATGCGGTGCTGTCCACGGTTCACCACCGCAGAGGGTGGTGAGTCTCTGGAACTCCCTTCCTCGAAAGGCGGTGGAAGCAGGGCCTTTTGAATATTTTTAAGGCGGGGCGAGATAGATTCTTGATAGGCGGGGCGGGGTGAAAGGCTATCGGGGGGTGGGGGGGGTTGGCGGGAATGTGGGGTTGAGTTTACAATCAGGTCAGCCGCAGTCTTATCGAATGGCAGGGCAGGCTCGAGGGGCGTCCTCCGCGCCCCTAACTCGTATATTCGTGACGTGTGAGCTTATCCACTCTGGCTGGAAAAATAGAAGAGCTGAATATTTTTTTGAGCGGTGAGGGATGGGGAAAAGATTGTGTTCAGAGCGACCTGGGGCGTTTGTGTATTAGAATCACAGAGAGCGAACAATTTTACTTAAGGGAGGATGTAAATGCGTTGGAAGCAATTCAGAGGTTTACCAGACTAATACCAGGGATGGGCAGCCTGTGTCATGAGGGAAGGTTGGACAGGCCGGGCTTGTATCCGCTGGAGTTTAGAAGAGTGAGAGGCGACTTGATTGAAACTTTAAGATCCTGAGGGGGTCTTGACAGGGTGGATGTGGAGAGGGTGTTTCCTCTTGTGGGAGAATCTAGAACGGTGGGGGGAAGGGGGGTCACTGTTTAAAAATAAGGGGGTCGCCCATTTAGGATGGAGAAGAGAAGAAATTTTTTTCTCTCAGAGGGCGGTGAGTCTTTGGAAATCTCTTCCGCGAAAGGCGGTGGGAGCGGAGTCTTGGAATATTTCTAAGGCAGAGCGCGATAGATTGTTGATATGTGAGGTGGGTGAAAGGTTATCGGGGGGGTCGGCGGGAATGTGGGGTCGAGGTTACAGTCAGGTCAGCTGCCATCTTATTGAATGACGGAGCAGGCTCGAAGGGCCGAGTGGCCTCCTCCTGCTCCTCATTCGTACCTCGATCGCCAGTACTTATAACCATCCGTTGCAATCCTAGCAACGTACGATTTAGGGAGCGGGAGGAGGCCATTCAGCCCTTCCAGCCTGCTTGGCTGTTCAACGCGATCACTTAACTCTACTCTCCTGCCTATTCCTTCAGATTATTTGGGAAAAAAGAAAATCCGAATACATTAGCTGAGCCGGACTCAGTGAGCTTTATGATGCGATGCTCTCATATCAGTGTTTACAGAGGTCACCGTCCACTCAGTGATACCTCAGGTTCCTGCTCTTCCTTCTTGCACATTGACCCCCCACCCCCCACCTTTAGCTCTGGCTTGCAGGCTGCTCCCAGAAGGAGGAACATATCCAGTGGCGTCCCGGCCGCTCTCGCCCGTCTCAGTAGCGATGGAAGGGTCGTGGGCTCGGGTTCTCCCTGCTGCAGGGAAAGCTGAACGCCGGGTTTACTGAACAGGAAGTGGCGCAGTATTTATATTGTCCAAACAGGAAACGAAGGCATATGGCAGTCATGGAGTGTGCAGACTGTGACAGAGAGGCAGGCGCGCAAGATTGGGGAAGTGGCAAGAGCTTGCAGGACACAGGAGATGGTGAGCCAGAGAGAGAGAGAGAGACAAAGAGACACACACACACACACACACGGGGAATGCAAGAACGAGTGTGCTGGGGAGAGAGTGCGAGCGAGCGCGCAGAAGAGAGGCAGCGGTGTGCGGGGAGAGATTGTGAGCAAACGAAAGAGAAAGAAAGGGACGAGGAGGAATGAAGGTAAAGAGGGAGGGAGAGTAATAATGGGCAACTTCAATTTTCAGGCAGACTGGGTTAGCCAAATCAGCACGAATGCTCGGGAGGAGGAATTCCTGGGGCGCGTGCAAGACGTGTTTCTGGAGCAGTACGTTGAGGAGCCAACTACGGATCGGGCTATTTTGGATTTAGCACTGTGTAATGAGGCAGGGCTGATTAATAACCTTGCTGTAAAGGAGCCTTTGGGAAAGAGTAATCATAACATGAAAGAATTTTGCATTAAGTTTGAACACGACTTGTTTAATTCCGAAACTAGGGTCTTAAATCTGAAGGGAGGAAACTATGAAGGTATGGGGGGCAAGTGGGCTGAGGTAAATTGGCAAAGTACACAAAGTTCCAACAGCAGACAGGCAATCGGCTAGTATTTAAAGAAATACTGCACGGTCTACAACAGATATTCTTTTCTCTCAGGCACAAACACCCAGAGGGAAAGGTAAATCAATTGTGGTTAATGAAAAAAAATAAAGATCACGTTAGAGCTTCGTTGGGCTATGTGAAAAGGGAAAGGTTGGCTGGGACAAGCGTGGGCCTTTGCAGGGCGGGGAGAGGAGAATTTATGGTGGAGAGCTGGGAAATGGCGGAGAAACTAAACAGCTGCTTTGTCTCTGTCTTCACGGAAGAAGATACAGAAAAAACCTCCCAGAAATACGAGGCGACCAAGGGACTTGCGAAATCGAGGAACTAAAGGAAGTTAGCATGACTGGGTTGGAGGTTGATAAATCCATCGCACGAGATGAGCTTCACCCCACAGTGTTGAAGGAGGCGGCTATGAAGATCGTGGATGCATAGGTGGGTTATCTATCAAAATTCAATAGATTCTGGAAAGGCTCCTGCGGACTGGAATGTAACAAATGTAACCCCCACTATTAAAGAAGGGAGGAAGAGGGAGAATGGAGAACTACAGGCCTGTCGGTCTGATGACAGTGGTAGGGAAAATGTTAAGAATCTAGATAAAGGACGTGATAACTGGGCATTTAGAAAATAATGGTAAAATTGGGCAGAGTCAATGTGGATTTATGAAAGGAAATTCATGTTTGACAATCTTTGGGTTTTTTTTTTGAGGATATCATTTGAAGCATTGATAAAGGAGAACCTGTGGATGTGGTGTATTTGTATTTTCAGAAGGCTTTCGATAAGGTCCCACGCAGGAGGTTAGTAAATAAAATTAGACCACAGGGGATTGGGGGGAATATAAGGCACGGATTGAGAATTGGTTATTGGGAGAAAGCAGAGAGTAGGAATAAATGGATCATTCTCAGGTTGGCAGGCTGTGACGAATGGGGTACGGTAAGGAGCAGTGCTGGCTCCATAGATGTTCACAATCTGCATCAATGATTTGGACATGGGGGCCAACTGTAACGTTTCCAAATTTGCTGATGACACCCAACTGGGTGGGAACGCAAGTTGTGAGGAGGATGCAAGGAGGCTTCCAAGAGGACTGGGACAGGCTAAGTGAAAGGGCTTGAACACGCCAGATGGAACATAATGTGAATAAGCGTGAAGTTATTCACTTTGGCAGAAAAAAACGGAAGGCAGAATATTTCTGCAATGGTGAGAGGTTGGGAAGTGCGGGTGTCCAGAGGGACCTTGGGTGTCCTTGTTCATGAGTCACTAAAAGCTTGCATGCGGGTGCAGTGAGCAACTGGGAAGGCAAATGGTGCGTTGGCATTCATCACGAGGGGCTTGGAGCACAGGAGGAAGGACGTCTTGCTGCAGTTGTGTGGAGCCTTGGCGAGACCTCACCTAGAGTACCGTGTGCAGTTTTGGTCCCCTGGTCGAAGGAGGGATATACTTGTCATAGAGGAAGTGCAACGGAGGTTCACCAGGCTAATCCCCGGGATTGTTTCATGAGGAGAGACTGGGGAGCCTGGGTCCGTATTCCAGCGCGTGACAGGGAGGATACAGGTGAGATGTGTCCCCCTGGCTGGTGAGTCTTAAACCAGGGGACATAACCTCAGGATAAGGGGGGTGGTGGGGGGGGGGGGGGGGTTGGGGGGGGGGGGGGGGGGTGGGGGCAGGCCATTTGAGACCGAGTCGAGGAGGAATTTCTTCACCCGGAGGGTGGTGAATCTTTGGAATTCTCTACCCCAGAGGTGGGGTGGAGGGCTCAGTCATTGGGTAGGTGCAAGACAGAAACTGATAGATTTCCAGCTATGAATGACATCCGAGAATAGGGGGATAGTGCGGGAAAGTGGTGTTGAGGTGGGTGATCAGCCTTGATCTAATTGGACGGCAGAGCAAGCTTGATGGGTGGGGTGGCCTACTCCTGTTCCTATTGAGGTAGGTAAGACACTAAAGGGGACAGACAAAGTAGACGTGGAGCAGATGTTTCCCCTTGTGGGGCATTCTAGTATGTGAGGGGGGCGGTCGATTTAAATCAGAGACGAGGAGGGATTACTTTTCTCAAAGGGTGGTGAATCTGCGGAATTCACTACCTCAGAGCGCAGTGGATGCCGGGACACTGAATAAATCTGAGGAGGAGATAGACAGATTTTTAATTAATTGACGGGTTGAAAGGTCACGGGGGGGGGGTGGGGGGGAAGAGAGCGGGAAATTGGAGTTGAGGTCGAATTGAGATCAGCCACGATGGTATTGAATGGCAGGGCAGGCTCGAGGGGCTGAATGGCCTCCTCCTTCTGCTCCTGGTTCTTACGATGTTCTGTGTTCCTACGGGGAGGAAGCGAGGGCCAGGCGGGGTAGGTGGTGCGTGAGGGAGACAGGAGGAGAGAGAGACAGACAGAGACAGAGCGACGGGGAGAGGGAGTTGCAGGGTGAGATCAGGCCGGCGCGAGGAGCGGGGACAGGGCCGAGTCCCACCCCACCCCACCCCACCCCACCCGGGGTTCGCTGTTCCAGAAGATTCCAGGAGACAAGAGCTCGAGTTGCAGCAGATGACATTTATTCGCACACACAGAGAGAGAGAGTCAGGCGCCAGGTAGGCGAGTCAGTACATCAGCTGGTAGAGCAGGTTGGTGGCGTCGGGGACGAGGGCCGCGCCGCTGTCGGCCCGCTCCTCCCCCTCGCCCCGGCCGTCGGCGCACAGCGCCACGATGTGGACGCCGGGCCCCAGGCCCTGGACGCCCGGCTGGCCCTCGCTGGGCTCCCCCTGGCCCTCCGGCAGGTCCTGGCTGGCGCGGCGCTCCTGGGCCGAGCCCATCTCCTTGGGCGTGGGAGGATCCTCGGAGGGGTCGCCCGAGCTTCCGCACGACTTCCTCTGCAGGGCGGTCGAGCTGTGAGGGCCGGGGAGGGAAGCGAGGGAGGGAAGCGAGGGAGGGAAGCGAGGGAGGGAAGCGAGGGAGGGAAGCGAGGGAGGGAAGCGAGGGAGGGAAGCGAGGGAGGGAAGCGAGGGAGGGAAGCGAGGGAGGGAAGCGAGGGAGGGGAAGGGAAGGGAAGGGAAGGGGTGGCGGTTAAACGGGAAGAGGGGAGGAGAACGAGGTTCAGGGAAGAGGATGGAGCCGGGTTGGGGGGGTTGGGTGGTGTGGTGGGGGGGTGTGGAGAAAAAAGCTATGAGTACACAGGCGAACGAGGAAAAGGCTCACGGGAGAATGATGACCACCTCCCCCCACAGCCGAGAATAAGCAGACTCCTCCCATCCCACTCCCTCCCCTGCCCTCACCATCTCCCCCAAACCCCTTCCCTCTCCATCTCCGATACCCCCCCCCCCCCACCCCACCCCCTCCCCCCCCCCCCAACCCCCCCATAGTGTTGGGAGGGCCAAGATTCTCATTCTACCAGCCCCCACACTTCCCTTCTTCCTTTGACTCATTCATGGGACGTGGGCGTCACCGGCAAGGTCAACATTTGTTGCCCATCCCTAATTGCCCCTTGAACTGAGTGAGCTCGCTCTGCCATTTCAGAAGGGGGCAAGTTAAGAGTCAACCACATCGCCGTTGTCGGGGTGGGGGGGGTTCTGGAGTCACGTGTAGGCCAGACCGGGTAAGGACGGCAGATTTCCCTTCTCTTAAAGGGGACATGAGTGAACCAGATGGGGTTTTTTTTTTAAACAGCAATCGATGACGGATGTCACAGTGCCCATGACTGAAACTGGCTTCACAATTCCAGATTTTTATGAACTGAATTTAAGTTCCACCGGCTGCTGTGGGTGGGATTTGAACCAGTGACTACCCCCCCAAACCCCCAACAGAGCACTGGCCTGGGACCTCCGGATTACTGGTCCAGTGGCATCACCATGACGCCACCATCTACCCTCAGGCTTGAGGGCAATTAAGGATGGGCAACAAATGCTGGTTCTTGCCAGCGACGCTCGCATCCCGTGAAAGGGTGAAAAAAAATAAAGCAGGGCAGGCAGAAATGGAGTAGGCAACCTCCGTGTGCAGCACGAGCAGAGAAACCCAGCTCAGGAGTCGGTGGGAGGGGTGCATATTGAGCCGCACAGGAGGAGGTTTATTTAAAAAGAACCCCCCCCCCCCACCCCTTGGAACAACCCGGGAAGACCTTTAGGCCGACGGGTGCGTTGCCAAGAGCAACCGGGCCCACACCTCGGGGTGCTGGCTCCCCCTCCACCCCTGCCATTCGGCTCTCTTTCTGCCTCCCCCGCAAAACCAAACTCCCCACCTCCGATTCCCCTCCGCCCAACCCCCACCCTGACAAAACCCCCTGCTCACCTGCCGCCGGCCTGTCTTTGGACCTCCGCCGTGGCCTGCTCAGCCAGGAGCGGGCGGAGGGCGTTCTGATTGGCCAGCATGTCGACCTTTGCCCTGAGGCACTTGCACTTGTCCTCCATGGAGTTGAGGTGGGCCTCGATGGTGTCGAGCCGGAGGCACAGTGTCTTGCTGGCGGCGTACAGGAGCATCTGGAGGGGTGGGGGTTTTAGAAACAGGCGTCAGCGTCGTGAGGTAACGTGGACCCGTAGCACCCACCGTTGGAGTGGGGGCGGCGGGAAGGGGCGTCCGTTGTCTCGTCTCACTGAAGCATTCAACCCCCCTCATCCCGCCATCCCACCCCCATCCCAAACCCCCACCCCCCCACCCCTCCCCATATCCCCAACATCGACCCATCCCACCCTCCCCCATATCCCCATCCATCCCACCCTCCCCATATTCCCACCCCCTCCACCCTCCCCATATCCCCACCCCCTCACCCATCCCCCCACCCCCTCCACCCTCCCCATATCCCCACCTCCTCACCCATCCCCATATCCCCACCTCCTCACCCATTCCCCTCCCCATATCCCCATCCCCCCACCCATCCCATATCCCCAACCCCCCACCCATCCCATATCCCCACCCCCCCCACCCTCCCCATATTCCCACACCCCCACCCTCCCCATATTCCCACACCCCCACCCATCCCATCCTCCCCATATCCCCACCCCACCCATCCCCATATCCCCACCCCCCCCCACCCATCCCCATATCCCCACCCATCCCCATATCCCCACCCCCCCACCCATCCCCATATCCCCACACCACCCTCACGCCATCTCCGCCACCTCCTCTAGCCTCCGCCCGATCCCCTCCGATTCCGGCTTCTCCAGCCTTCCCCTTCCGATTTGAATCGCTCCACCATTGGGCGGCCGTGCCTACAGCTGCCTGGCCCCCTCCACCCCCCACTCCCACCCCTGAGCTCCGGAATTCCCTCCCTGAACCTCTCCCTTTCTCTCTCTGCGGTGTGGAGCAGGCTCGATGGGCCGAATGGCCCAATTTCTGCTCCTATGTCTTATGGTCTTAAACCGAGATAGACAGGTTCTTGATTGGTAAGGAGGACCAAAGGTCACGGGGAGAAGGCGGGAGAATGGGGTTGAGAAACTTATTGGCCGTGATTGAATGGGGGAGCAGACCCGATGGGCTGAATGGCCTAATTTCTGCTCCTATGTCTTATAACCAGCCTTAGTGACGTTGGTGGAGGGGTGGGGTGGGAGGGGAGGGGGCACCTCCTCCACCGCCCCCCACCACCCCCTGCCCTTGCCTCCGCACCCCCCCTCCCCCCCCCCCACCCACCAACCTCTCTGCAACCGCCTCCACTCTCCGTCCACCCGAGGGGTCAGGCGGGGCCCTCAGCTGAACGCCCCACCTGAGAAGCGGCCCCTCCGACAACACAGCCCCGTCCTCTGTACCGGCAACGTATACTCAAGGCGGAGATGGACAGATTTTTAATCAGCGAGGGCATCAAGGGTTATGGGGACAAGGCAGGAAAGCAGAGTTGAGGATTACCGGATCAGCCATGGTCTCACTGAAGGGCGGAGCAGACTCGATGGGCCGAATGGCCTGCTCCTGCCCCTACGTCTTATGGCCTTATGGGTCACCGCTCCCCGTACCTGAATATTGTCCTCGCCCTCCTCCGCTTCCGAGGGTTTTGCTTCCACTCTGCGGCGTTTTCCTGTGGGATTGGAGTCGTCGTCCTCTGCACTTTGGGAGCTTTGCTGCAGGGCTGCTGGGAAAACAGGAATAGGATCAATGGGACAGGGTGGGAGACATCCACTCCATTGGAACCGCTTACAGCAAAGGAGGGGTGGTGTGTGTGTGTGGGGGGATGGGGGGGGGGGTGCGGTGGCGGGTTAAATGGGACTGACTGCATTGCTGTACAGAGAGCTGGCATTGATTTGATGGGCCGATCGGCCTCCACCTGGGCTGAGGCCCCGGCCGGGAGTGCTGATCGAATGAAGCCCTCTGGCCGCGGGCAAGTAACGCCCGCCCCTCTGGCGCAGAGACGGCCGAGAGGTGACCCACGGTGGGGGGGGGGGGGGGGGGGGGTGAGGCGGGGGGCGGTGGGGGGGAGGGGGTGGTCCTTTCTTTTTAAATATTCGCTCGTGGCATCTGGGTGTCACTGGTCAGCCCATCCCTAATTGCCCTGGCCCAGAGGGCATTTAAGTGTCAGCCACATTGTCAGTGGGGGTGTCCAGAGTCACGTGTAGGCCAAACCGGGTAAGGACGTCAGATTCCCTTCCCTCGAGGGAGGGCATGAGTGAACCGGACGGGGGGAGGGGTTTTTTTTTTTTACGGCAATCGGCAATGGCTTCGTGGTCATCGGCAGACATTTTCATTCCGACGCTTGCTGTGGCGGGATTCGAACCCGGGGTGGGGGTGGGGGGTGGGGGGGGTGGGGGTGGGGCAGAGCATTACCCTGGCAATACCGGTTCCAGCGAGAACGTCGCCACACCACCGCCTCCCCCCCGCCCCCCATTCCCACTTCACAAGAGGCCAGAACCAGGGTCCATCAATACAAGTTAGCCACTGATGCGCCCCCATGGGGAACTCAAGAGAAACCTGGCAGGTAGTGAGAACATGGGGCTCGTTGCCACAGGGAGCGATTGAGGCAAACAGCGCAGATGCATTTAAGGGGAATAAACACACGAGGGAGAAAGGAACAGTAGAAGGTGTTGATAGGGATGTGGGGTGGGGGTTAAAACCCCAGCACGGGCCAGTTGGGATGAAGGTGCTCCTCCGACAGCACCTTCCAAACCCACGACCGCTACAATCTAGAAGGACGAGGGCAGCAGACGCACGGGGTGAACACCACCACCTGGAAGTTCCCCTCCGAGCCGCACTCGCCATCCCGACTTGGAAACATATCGGCCGTTCCTTCACTGTTGCCGCGTCAGAATCCTGGGAACTCCCTCCCTAACAGCACGGTGGGTGTACCTACACCGCAGGGATCGCAAGCGGTTCAAGCTGGGGGCTCACCGCCACCTTTTTAAGGGGCAATTAGGGGATGGGGCAATAAATGCTAGGCCCGGCCGGCGATGCCCACACCCTGCGAGTGAAATTTCAGAAAAAGATCTGTTGCCGTGAATATCGTGTCGGAGTTGGTGACGTTATCGGGAAGGGTGTGGGGGTTTTGGCGATCAACACGTACTGTCAGCTTCCGACGTGAATTCGCGCACCGCGATCTCCACCATCTCCGCCAGCGGCTGTTCTGCCATTTCACCGCCTGGAGCGCCCAGTCACCGATCCGGCAAACTGTCCCGATGGGAGGGACTCAGGCGGCTGCACATGGACAGAAAGAAACAGGGTCACGAAACTGCTCCCAGCGGGAGCCACGCCTTGCCCCACAGCGGGTTCGCAACTCTCAGAGCCATTTACCGCCACCCACCAGCACCCCCTCACCACCCTCCCCCAAACCAACATCCACAGCCCTGCCCCGCCCCACTCCACCCCACGCCCGGGACATTCGCAATCGCTCCTGTCTCTCTCCGGCCACTGCCGCAGGGAGTGCTCGCAACCCTACAACCCCATTGACCGTGAACTGAGCTTCCAAGCTCAGAGACTCGCTGCCAAGGCCGCCCATCGTCACCTCGGTAACATCGCCCGGCTCCGTCCGTCTCAGCTCATCCGCTGCTGAAACCCTCGTCGGTGCCTTCGCCACCCCCAGACTCGACCAATCCAACGCTCTCCCGCATTATAGCCTCCGTAAACTTCAGCTCATCCAAAACTCTGCCACCCCTCCACCATATCCTAATTCGAACCGAGTCCTGGTCCCCCTCACAATCACTGCGCTCGCTGACATAATTTGTCTCAAACAGCCCACCACCACCCAACCCAGCCCAACCTCATACAGCTCAATCCAACTCACTCACCAACCCAATCAACTCAATCCAAATCCAATCCCAATCCCAATCCCAATCAACTCAATCCAAATCCAATCCCAATCCCAAACATCTCAATCCAAATCCAATCCCAATCCCAAACAACTCAATCCAAATCCAATCCCAATCCCAATCCCAAACAACTCAATCCAAATCCAATCCCAATCCCAAACAACTCAATCCAAATCCAATCCCAATCCCAAACAACTCAATCCAAATCCAATCCCAACCAACTCAATCCCAAACAACTCAACCCAAATCCAATCCCAATCCCAATCCATTCAATCTAATCCCAATCCCAACCAACTCAACCCAAATCCAACTCCAATCCCAACCAACTCAACCCAAATCCAATCCCAATCCCAACCAACTCAACCCAAATCCAACCCCAATCCCAACCAACTCAACCCAAATCCAACCCCAATCCCAACCAACTCAACCCAAATCTAACCCCAGTCCTAACCAACTCAACCTAAATCCAATCCCAATCCCAACCAACTCAACCCAAACCCAATCCCAATCAACTCAACCCGAACCCAATCCCAAACCCAACCAACTCAACCCGAACCCAATCCCAACCAACTCAACCCGAACTCAATCCCAATCCCAACCAACTCAACCCGAACTCAATCCCAATCCCAACCCCAACCAACTCAACCCAAATCCAATCCCAATACCAACCAACTCAATCCAATCCCAATAACAACCAACTCAATCCAATCCCAAAACCAACCAACTCAATCCAATCCCAATACCAACCATCCAACTCAATCCCAATACCCTTCCAACCCAACTCCAATCCCACCCAGTTGACCCGCCCAACACCAGCTCTCGCGAGTTTCTCACCACGGCACGAGATTTTCCCCCTTGCTGACGTCGGTCACAATCAGGAGGGAGGGGGCAGGGGCGGGGCCGGCGCCTCGCGCGTGCGCGTTGGGGCAGGGAGGTGGGCCGTGGGCGGGGCCGGCGCAGCAACCCACCAATCAGGAGCGCTTAGCGCCTCTCCGCCATTGGCTAGTCTCGGTGACAGGCAGGCGCGGCGGTTGGAGGGCGACCGGTTGGGTTTTGGAAGGGAAAAAATGGGTTTTTTTTGTCAGACCGGCGGGGAAACGCTGTCACTCCTACCCCAGCCCGAAGAAAGAGAAAAAAAACAATATCGTTAGCCTTTAAACCGAGCGGCGGCGGCGGGAATATTTACGACAGAGTTTGAATTTTTTTTATAAACAAAAAAAAGTTTTCAAGTTGCTCGGTGTAGAACCCGCAGGTAAAGCGCTCGAAGATCCGCAAGCGCCGCCGCCGCCATTACCATCACCATCCGGGCTTCCGCTTCTCCCTTGTTGCCCAGTTGGGCGTCGGTCTGCCCCCAACAAAGATGGCGGCGGGGTTCCTCCTTCTGATTGGCTGGTGGGGCGCACCGGGCAGCGGTCAAGGCCGGTTCGACTAATGGGAGAAGCCTCGCTGGGCTGATTGGCCGATCGGCTGGGACCGGGACCGGGACCCGGCCCCGTCCCGACAACCCGCTTGACCGCCGCGGCCTCTGATTGGCGGAACGTCACCACGGCAACCAATCAAACACGGCCGGTCAGTATCTGGCGCGTGCGCTCTCTTGCTCCGCCCTCCATTGTCTTTCTTGCTCGGTGATTGGGTGGAGCCGTTCTACCAATGAGAATAGGAACTCGATTTAAAAAAAACCCACCCCCCACCTCTCCTCCAATTGGTTCCTTTTTGCCCCTGATCCTCTCAACCAATGAAAAAGGGGGGGGGGGGGGGGGGGTGGAGCTGCTAATTGGTCCTGAGCTCCACAGGCGCATAGGAAGATCCCAGCACTTATTGAACTCGCCACTGTTCCTACTGCTGCTGAAACCCTCACCCATGCCTTAAGTCACCTCCAGACTCGCCTATTGTCTTCTTTTTGGGACCGACGATGACTCTCTCCCTCTCTGAGGCCGTGGCTGACTTAAAAAGCCCAATGCCGGATCAGGTGACGTTTACATAAGAACTAGGAGATGGGGTAGGCCATTCGGCCCCTCCATTCAATAAGATGGCAGCTGATCTGATTGTAACCTTGACCCCGCATTCCCACCGACCCCTCCCCCGTTAACCTTTCACCACCCCCTCCGCCCACTCCCTCGCTTAGCAAGAATCTATCTTGACCCGCCTGAAAAACATTCCAAGGCTCTGCTTCCACCGCCATTCGAGGAAGAGAGTTCCAAAGAGCCACCACTCAGAGAAAAAACTTCTCTCGCCTTCTCCTAACGTATTCGGATTTCTTTCCCCCCGCCAAATAATCCGAAGGAATAGACAGAAGAGTAGAATTAAGTGATCGCGTTGAACGGCCGAGCAGGCTGGAAGGGCTGAATGGCCTCTTCCTGCTCCCTAAATCGTACGTTGCTAGGATTGCAACAGCCAGGTTATAAGTACTGGCGATCGAGACACAAGTGAGGAGCAGGAGGAGGCCACTCGGCCCTTCGAGCCTGCTCCGTCATTCAATAAGATGGCAGCTGACCTGACTGTAACCTCGACCCCGCATTCCCGCCGACCCCCCCGATAACCTTTCACCCCCACCTTACTTATCAACGACCTACCTCACTCTTCCTTAAAAACATTCCAAGGCTCGGCTTCCACCGCCTTTCGAGGAAGAGAGTTCCAAAGACTCACCGCCCTCTGAGAGAAAAAATTTCTCCTCGTCTCCGTCCTAAATGGGCGAACCCCTTATTTTTAAACTGTGACCCCCTCCCCCCCGTTCTAGATTCTCCCACAAGAGGAAACATCCTCTCCATATCCATCCTGTCAAGACCCCCTCAGGATCTTAAAGGTTTCAATCAAATCACCTCTTACACTCCTAAAACTCCAGCGGATACAAGCCCGGCCTGTCCAACCTTCCCTCATACGACAGGCTGCCCATCCCTGGTGTTAGTCTTGTAAACGTCTGAACTGCTTCCCACGCATGTACATCCTTCCTTAAATAAGGAGACCGGTGCTGTACATAGTGCTCCAGATGTGGTCTCACCAGCACAGTACAACTGAAGCATAACCTCCCGACTTTTGTATTTTATGATGCTCGGATTCTGGGGCACTCCAATCTGCTGTTTGCGCTTGGCCCCCCCGCCCGGGCCTGTCGGAGACGCTCGAAATCGGTCGGCACCCTTCCCGGGCGCTCGCTCCCTCTCCGCTCTGGGTGGTCTCGAGCGAGAGATTCCCCGCAGGATCGGTGGGGACGTTGCACTTTTCTTGGGGGAGGGTGGGGGGTGGGGGGGCGTGGGGGGAGGGGGGTTGGTGGTGGTGGTGGTGGACGATCCGAAACGTTTTCCCCCTCAGCCCTCCTCCTGCCCTGGTGACGAAGCTCGGGAGCAGAGAGCTCGGTTTTCTGGGAGTCTCGTGTCGGGGCACGTGCGGGCGATGGGTGCCGCCTGCCACGGCCGATTAACCATAACCAGCGCCTCGACCTGAGAGCGCAGGACACTGACGTCGGAGCACCTCCCCTGCCGTCAAATTCGCAGGATTTTGCGGAGGCAGCGCCGGTGATATTTCTCCAGGGATTTAAAGTGTCTGTTGCATACGTCGTCCGCGTTGCTGACGCATACAGGAGGGGAGGGCAGGCGCCCGCTGGAGCCCTGCAGATGCTGAGGTTGGCATGGCCGTGAGCAAGCTTGTCCATTCTAACCTGTCCCTGGCCGCCCTCTCGTATCCCTCCCTCTGCAAACCCCAGCCCGTGCTGCCCTCTGTGCCTTTAATGCGGCCCTTCGGGATTGGCCGGGAATCTCCGGGAATTGAAGATCAGTCCCCGGGACGCTGCTGCGTGCAACCCTGAGGGGGAAAGGTCAACGCGAATGTTGCGCTCTACCAGTTCCGAAGGAGAGTCGCATTGGACCCGAAACGTCCGGGTGGGGCTTTCAGCGCCCGTCCGACGCCGGGATCCTCCGGTCCCGCCGCAAGCCAACGGACTTCAGGCCGGCTCGCCCGCCCGCGACGGGGGCCTGGAACATTCCGGCCGCTAACCGCGCCTTTCTCTCCACAGGCCCTGCTAAGGCCCCGCTCTGCTTGCGCAACACTTTCTGTTTTGTATTTGAGACCCAACCCCATCCCCCCCCCCCCCCCCCAAGCATCCGCGGTGTTTTTGCTCTTATAAAAATATTGAAAATGGCGGGGGGGGGTTGAGAGGGGAGGGTGGCGAACGGGACGGGACAAAGGCTGCCTGTCAAGCATCACCCAACTGGGCAACGAGTCTCTCTCTCTCTCGCTTTCCAGCCGACGTAGGAAGGCAGTGCGTCACCGGGATGGATGGGTCGGCCGATTAAACGACCAGTGCAGGGGGTGGGGGGTGGGGGGGCAAAATATGATCACCTCCCCCCACCAGAAACAACTTTGTTGTCCCGTTCGCCCCGTGCTCGCTGACCCACGCTGGCTCCCGGTCAAGCAAGCGCCTCGAATTTTAAAATTCTCATCCCCTCGGTTCCGAATCGCTCCGCGTCCTGGCCTGTTCCCTACCTCCGGAATCTCTGAAGGCAGAGGGGCATGTTAGTGGGGGTGGTGAAAAAGGCAGGCGAGACACTTGCCTTTATCAATCGAGGCATAGATTACAAAAAAGTAGGGAAGTCATGATGGAGTTGTACAGAACCTAGATGAGGCCACAGCTGGAGTACTGTGTGCAGTTCTGGTCGCCACATTATAGGAAGGATGCGATTGCACTGGAGGGGGTGCAGAGGAGATTCACCAGGATGTTGCCTGGGATGAAACATTGAAGTTATGAAGAGAGGCCGGATAGACTTGGGTTGTTTTCGTTGGAGCAGAGAAGACTGAGGGGCGACCTGATCGAGGTGTACAAGATTATGAGGGGCACGGAGAGGGTGGATAGGGAGCAGCTGTTCCCCTTAGTTGAAGGGTCAGTCACGAGGGGGACACAAGTTCAAAGTGAGGGGCAGGAGGTTTAGGGGGGATGTGAGGAAAAACTTTTTTTACCCAGAGGGTGGTGAGGGTCTGGAATGCGCTGCCTGGGAGGGTGGTGGAGGCGAGTTGCCTCACACCCTTTTAAAAAGTACCTGGATGAGCACTCGGCACATCACAACATTCAAGGCTATGGGGCCGAGCGCTGGTCAATGGGGTGAGGTAGGTAGGTAGGTCAGGTGTTTCTCACGTGTCGGTGCAGACTCGATGGGCCGAAGGGCCTCTTCTGCACCGTATGTTGATTCTGTGATCACCTCCAGCCCCACGACCCTCAGCGTTAACCATGCCGTGCCCATCGTATTCCGGCACCCCTCCCCCAACCCTCCCCCTCTCCACACACACCCCCCCGCACCCCCCCCCCTCAACCCATTGAGCTCGGAGTGTTGCCGATCTTTGGAATTCTCTTCCCCAGGGGGCTGTGGAAGCTCAGTCACTGAAGCATGTTTAAAGCAGAGATGGACAGATTTTCTAAATACCAATAACGTAAAGGCATATGGGGTGGGGTGGGGGAGGCATTGAAGTGGATGATCAGCCACACAATCGCGTCGAATGGAGGAGCAGGCTCGACGGGCTGAATGGCCTACTCCCCGCTCCCTATGTTCCCCCGGGATCTCCATGCTCGTCCAGTCCCGGCCTCTCGAGCGTCCTCCATTTTTTCATCACTCATCCATTGGCGGCCGTGCCTTCAGCTGCCTGGGGCCTCCCGAGCTCTGGGATTCCCTCCCTCCACCTCTCCTCTCTCCTCTTTCTCTCTCTCTCTATTTCCCCCTACCTCTCTCTCGCCCATCCAGATGCTCCTTGAAGGCTTTTGACTGAGCTTTGAGATTCTCCGCCCTCAAATCTCCATGTGCCAAGTGTTGCTTGATAACACTCCTGTTCGGTAGTCTCGGGGGCGTTTTCCTACGTTAAAAGTAAAACATGAATGCAGTTTTGAAAATTCGAGTACAGGAACAGGGATGTCTTGCTGCAATTGTACAGGGCCTTGGTGAGACCACACCTGGAGTATTGTGTGCAGTTTTGGTTTCCTTATCTGAGGAAGGATGTTCTTGCTATAGAGGGAGTGCAGCGAAGGTTTACCCGACTGATTCCTGGGATGGCGGGACTGACATATGAGGGGAGATTGAATCGATTAGGATTATATTCGCTGGAGTTCAGAAGAATGAGGGGGGATCTCATAGAAACCTATAAAACTCTAACAGGACAAGACAGGGTAGATGCAGGAAGGATGTTCCCGATGGTGGGGGAGTCCAGAACCAGGGGTCACAGTCTGAGTATACGGGGTAGACCATTTAGGACTGAGATGAGAAGAAATTTCTTCACCCAGAGAGTGGTGAGCCTGTGGAATTCGTTACCACAAAGTAGTTGAGGCCAAAACATTGTATGTTTTCAAGGAGTTAGACGTAGCTCTTGGGGTGGAAGGTATCAAAGGATATGGGGAGAAAGCAGGAGCAGGGCTGTTGAGTTGGATGATCAGCCACGATCGTAATGAATGGTGGAGCAGGCTCGAAGGGCCGAATGGCCTTCCTCCTGGCTCCTAGTTTCTATGAAAAGGAAAAGCCTCAGGAGGTGGGCATCACTGGCGAGGCGCTGGTGGGTGTTTGTTGCCCATCCAGCCCCCACCCACCCCCCCCGATTTGCCCCTGAGAGAGCGGGTGGTGGCGGGACCCCCTTCAGAACCGCAGCAGTCTGCGCGATTGCCCCCCCCCCCCCCCCCCACCCGTCGCCAAGCCAAAAAGATCCCGCCCCGGAGACTTGAACACAACAGAACGTTCTGGAAAAACACAGCAGGTCTTGGCAGCATCTGTGGAGAAAGAGAGAGAGACCGAGTTAACGCTTCAAGCCCAGTAGGACTCCTCTCTTCAGAGCCAAAACCCTCTTGAGTGCCAAAGACGAGTCACGTTTGACTCGAAACGTTAACCCTGCTTCCCTCTCTCTCTCTCCGCAGACGCGGCCAGATTTGCTGAGCCTCTTGACAAGCGCTTTCTGCTTTCGTCTCAGAGTTCCGGCCATCTGCAGCATTTTGCTTTTATTTTGGTGCAGGACACGTGAACCAGGAGCGGGAGTGGACCATTTGGCCCCTTGAGCCCTGCTCTGCTGTTCAATAAGATCACGGCTGATCTGTTTGCGCTTCGAGTTCCACGTTCCCATCTACCCCACCCACGCCCCGACGACCTACGATTCCCTCGCCGGACAAGAATCTATCTCCCTCCGCCTTAAGAATATTCAGCGACCCCGCCTCCTGAGGCACAGACCCCGCCTCCCCGCCTCCTGAGGCAGAGACCCCGCCTCCTGAGGCAGAGACCCTGCCTCCCCTCCTCTTGAGGCAGAGACCACCCTCCCCAGCCTCCTGAGGCAGAGACCCCACCTCCCCCGCCTCTTGAGGCAGAGACCCCGTCTCCCCCACCTCATGAGGCAGAGACCCCGCCTCTTGAGGCAGAGACCACCCTCCCCAGCCTCCTGAGGCAGAGACCCCGCCTCCCCCGCCTCCTGAGGCAGAGACCCCGCCTCCCCCACCTCCTGAGGCAGAGACCCCGCCTCCCCGCCTCCTGAGGCAGAGACCCCGCCTCCTGAGGCAGAGACCCCGCCTCCTGAGGCAGAGACCCCACCTCCCCTGCCTCCTGCGGCAGAGACCCCGCCTCCTGCGGCAGAGACCCCGCCTCCCCCGTTCACCCACAAGAGGAAACGTCCTTCCCACGCCCGTCTTGTCGAGGCCGTTCAGGGTCTTGTAAACTTCAATCCAATTGCCCCTCACTCTGCTAAACTCTAGTGTGAACAAGCCCAGTCTGTCCCATCTCTCCCCATAAGACAACCCGCTCATTCCGGGCGTCAATCCGGTAAACCTCCTCTGAACCGCCTCCAACGCATTTACACCCTTCCTCAAATAAGGAGACCAAAACTGCCCACGGTATTCGAGAGGCAGTCTCACCGACGCCCCATACGACTGAAGCACAACCTCCTTACATTTATAGTTATACAGCACAGAAACAGACCCTTGGCCCATCATGTCCATACCGACTACCAAGCACCTATCTATTCCAATCCCATCTTCTAGAACTTGGCCCACAGCCCTGTGTGCTATAGTGTTTCAAATGCTCATCTAAATACTTCTTAAATGTTGTGAAAGTTCCTGCCTCTACCACCCCCTCAGACAGTGTGTTCCAGGTTCTAACCACCCTCTGGGTGAAAAAACGTTTCTTCAAATCCCCTCTAAACCTCCTGCCCTAGATGTTAAATCGATGCCCCCCTGGTTATTGTCACCTCTGCTAAGGGGAAAAGTTCCTTCCTATCTGCCCTATCTATGCCCCTAATAATTTTGTACACCTCTATATCAGGCCCCCCTCCTCACCCGTCTCTGCTCTAAGGGAAACAACCCTAGTCTAACCAGTTCCTTTTCATAGTTGAAACATTCCAGCCCAGGCAACACATCCTTTTATGTTCAGTCCCTCTCGCAATAAAGGAGAGCGTTCCATTAGCCTTCTGAATTACATGCTGGACCTGCGGACTAAAGCTTTGTGTCTCGTTCTAGAAATCTCGCCTGCCACTCCAGCACAGGACTGAGAGAGAGTTCATGCAGGAACGTCTGTTCTGCCCCACCCCGACACTCTCCCCCACCCCCCATCACCACCACCTCCCCCCCGCCCAACAAAATGTCTTTGATGCTAACTAAATGGATTTTACTTGTTGAACTCACCCTCCCCAACTCAATGCAGTATCTTAACGACTGCTCCTTCCTTGCTTTAAATGACGGCCATCACAGTTGGAGCTGCCGTCTTTCGGGCGAGGCGTTAGAAGACGGAAGGCGTGCCGGGGGGCAGAGTTCTCCCCCCTCCACCCGCCCCTCCCCACACACACACCCCACCCCCACCCCTCCTGCCCCCGGTCGACCCACAAACCACCATTGCTGAAAACCGATGGCCCGGTCGCCACCCCCTGCTATTTTATTATGTGAGATCTTGCTGTGCGCCCATTGGCTGCTGCCCTCCCTGCGTCACAACCCCGGCTGCCGTCGTTTTGGAGTTTGAACCCGTCCAGTTCACTGATGCTGCCCCTTTAAAAGGAAGGGGAAATCTGCCTGTCGTTACCCGCTCTGGCCGACACCGTGACTCCAGACCCCACCCACCACCGCGACGTGGTTGACCTTTAATTTGCGCCCTCCTCCTACTCCCCTCCACCCCTGAAATGGCCGAGCAAACCCACCCACCCACCCCCACTCCCCCCCTCTCAAATCGTGCCCACATCCCGCAAAAGAATAAAGAAGAGGGAGGTGGGTCTAGGGGGGGTGGAAAATAACTTCAGAAAGCGCTTCAGGAAGTCCTGAGGTCGTGGTAGGCGCTAGAGAAATGCAGGCCTCTTGCTTTTTTAAAAAAAGAAAAAATCTTTCGCTTCGTCTGCTGGCTTTTGGCGACTTTTCGAAATCTCCGCTCCCCCCCACTCCTTGCGGGAATGGAGAGAAGGGGAGTTACCCGCAAGGGCACCTAGGGAGAGGACCCCGCCCCCTCCCTCCCCCTCCCCCTTCCCCCACATCGGGGTGGGGGGGGTGTTACCGAGCAACTGGCCGGGAAGACAGGGCGTTGGCCTGGCGAGGTCAGGGTCCAAGTGCAGGGCCGTCAGCATCTGATAAGGGGACGAGCGGCAGGGTCCAATGATCGATCAGGGGCAGGGCACAGAGGCTGCTCTCTCCCACTAGAGGTCGCCTCCCGCCCGCGGTTTGGTGCTGGAGCTCAGCCCAGGCACTCGGGGACCAATACACCCGGGTGCCGGTGCCGAGGGAGCGCTGCTGCCTCTAACCGAGGGGCTCCGTCCACCCCCTCAGGTGGACGATCAAGATGCCGCGGCCATCACCGGACCAGTGTGATTGTTGGGGGGCGGGGGTACAGGTAAGAGGGGTGGTGGGGGAAGAGTTATTCACGGGTGCCCTTTGGGACAGCGGCTACATCCGACCCGAGAGTGGAGGGCCGGCGACTTGGGCATGGGATCTTGCTGTGCATGGAACGGCTGTCTCGCTGCGGCTGCGATTCGGAAAGCGCTCGACGAGCTGCAAGATGGGGAGGGGGGCCCCAGACATGACAGGCGCTACACGAATGCTATGACAGTTCTTCCTTCACAAGGGAGGCCATTCAGCCCCAACCAATCTAGAACAAGCCTTTCGCTTACCCCGCACCCACCGCCCACCGACAGACAAAGCTGTCCTTTAAATGATTCCTGGCTCTTCCGCGTTCCCCATTCCCCCAGTGCCCATTCAAAGGGTCAGTCGCTTGACGTGTGTAGAGAGATCGCCCGAGGTCAGTCCTCCAGCTGCCTACCAGGAACCCTTGGTTCCTCCGGCTCCGACCTCCTGTGTGACCACCCAACGCCCCCCCTAACCACCACACCCCCCCCTCCCCCCATCCCACTCCAGCTCCCTTCAGCAGACTGTGGGTGGCCTGTGTGTGTTCAGCTGGCTTCAACTCCAGGCTCCGGAATTCTCTCCCTAAACCTGGAGTATTCCTTCAAATTGAGGGGCGGGAACCAGACTGGAGTGGGACGGCGAGATTGAGAGGGGTTGAACGAGGATCAGGAGAGTTTATGACATCGGCAACAACGTGTGCTCATGCGGCATCCGAAAGGCAGAGAGATGTCCGAGATCGCTTCACAGGCGCACGCCGAAACAGAACTAGAGAAGGGTCTCAGGACACGGGGGAGGGGCGGGGAGTGGTTGGGGGAGGGGGTAAAGTGTTGGTCGAAGAGGTGAGTTTTAAAATGAAGGGAACAGTTTAAGTAAAGGGAGATGAGTAAGCTTTAGATTTACAATCTGTCCCTTTTAATAAACACAGTCCCTAAACTCACTGCGATTCACAATCTGTCCCTTTAATAAACACAGTCCCTAAACTCACTGCGATTCACAATCTGTACCTTTAATAAACACGGTCCCTAAACTCACTGTGATTCACAATCTGCCCCTTTAATAAACATGGTCCCTAAAATCACTGCGATTCACAATCTGTACCTTTAATAAACACAGTCCCTAAACTCACTGCGATTCATAATCTGTCCCTTCAATAAAGACACTCGCTTAACTCACTGGGATTTTGCAGTCTGTCCCTTTAATAAACTCAGTCCTCAAGCTCACCAGGACTTTGCAATCTGCTCCTTCAATAAACTCAGTCCATAAATTCACAGCGATTGACAAAATGCCCCTTTAATACCTAAACTCACTGCGATTCATAATCTGTCCCTTTAATAAAGACACTCACTAAACTCACTGGGATTTTGCAACCTGTCCCTTTAATAAACACAGTCTCTAAACTCACTGAGATTTTGCAATCTGTCCCTTTAATATACACAGTCCCCAAACTCACTGGGACTTTGCAACTGCTGCTTTAATAAACACAGCCCCTAAACTCACTGCGATTCACAATCTGTCCGTTTAATAAAAACACTCGCTAAACTCACTTAGACTTTGTTATCTGCCCCTTTAATAAACACAGTCCCTAAACTCACTGAGATTTTGCAATCTGTCCCTTTAATAAACACAGTCACCAAATTCTCTGGGACTTTGCAATCTATCCCTCTAATACACACAGTCCCTAAACTCACTGCGAGTCACAATCTGCCATTTTAATAAACAAAGTCCCTAAACTCACTACAATTCACAATCTGCTCCTTTAACACACACAGTCCCTAAATTCCCTGCGATTTACCATCTGTCCCTTTAATAAACACGGTCCCTAAACTCAATGTAATTCACAATCTGTCCCTTTAATAAACTCAGTCCCGAAACTCTCTGCGATTTAAAATCTGCTCCTTTAAAAAACACAGACCCTAAACTCACTGCGATGCATAATCTGTTCCTTTAATAAAGATGCTCGCTAAGTCACTGGGACTTTGCAATCTGCCCCTTTAATAAACCCAGTCCATAAACTCACTGAGATTTTGAAATCTGTCCCTTTAATAAACACAGTCCTAAACTCACTGGGATTAGCAATCTGTCCCTTTAATAAACACAGTCCTAAACTCACTGGGATTAGCAATCTGTCCCTTTAATAAACACAGACCCCAAACTCACCAGGACTTTGCAATCTGCTCCTTTAATAAACACAGTACCCAAGCTCACTGCGATTCACAATCAGTCCCTTTAAGAAACACAGTACCTAAACTCACTGCGATTCATAATCTGTCCTTTTAATAAAGACACTCGCTAAACGCACCGGGATTTTGTAACCTGTCCCTTTAATAAACACAGTCTCTAAACTCACTGCGATTCACAATCTGTCCCTTTAATAAAGACACTAGCTAAGCTCACTGGGAATTTGTTATCTGCCCCTTTAATAAACACAGTCCCTAAACTCATTGAGATTTTGCAATCTGTCCCTTTAATAAACACAGTCCCCAAACTCACTGGGATTTTGCAATCTGCTCCATTAATAAACACAGCCCCTAAACTCACTGTGATTTTGCAACCTGTCCCTTTAATAAACACATTCCTCAATCTCACCAGTACTTTGCAATCTGCTCCTTTAATGAACATAGTCCCTAAACACACTGCGATTTACCATCTGGCCCTATAATAAACACAGTCCCTAAACTCATTGTGATTCACAATCTGTCCTTTTAATAACACCGTCCATAAACTCACTGAGATTTTGCTATCTGTCCCTTTAATAAACACAGTCCCCAAACTCACTGTGATTGATAATCTGCCCCTTTAATAAACACAGTCCCTAAACTCACTGTGATTCATAATCAGTCCCTTTAATAAACACAGTACCTAAACTCACTCTGATTTTGCAATCTGTCCCTTTAATAAACACAGTCCCTAAACTCAGTGGGATTAGCAATCTGTCCCTTTAATAAACACAGTCGCTAAACTGACTGGCATTTTGCAAACTATCCCTTTAATAAACACTGTCCTCAAACACACCAGGACTTTGCAATCTGCTCCTTTAATGAACACAGTCCCTAAACACACTGCAATTTACTATCTGGCCCTATAATAAACACAGTCACTAAACTAACTGTGATTCACAATCTGTCCCTTTAATAAACACGGTCCCTAAACTCAATGCGTTTCACAATCTGGCCCTTTAATAAACACAGCCCCTAAATTCACTAGGACTTTGCAATCTGTCCCTTTAATAAACACAGTACATAAACTCACTGCGTTTCACAATCTGGCCCTTTAATAAACACAGTCCGTAAACTCACTACAATTCACAACCCGCTCCTTTAACAATCACAGTCCCTAAATTCACTGCAATTTACAAACTGCACCTGTAATAAACACAGTCCCTAAATTCCCTGCGATTCACAATCAGTCCCTTTAATAAACACAGTCCCTAAACTCACTGCGATTAACAGTCAGTCCCTTTAATAAACACAGTCCCTAAAGTCACTGCGATTCATAATCTGTCCCTTTAATAAAGACACTCGCTAAACTCACTGGGATTTTGCAACCGGTCTCTTTAATAAACACAGTCTCTAAGCTCACTGCGATTCACAATCTGTCCCTTTAATCAACACAGTCCCCAAACTCACTGGGACTTTGCAATCTGTCCCTCTAATATACACGGTCCCTAAACTCACTGGGATTCATAATCTGCCATTTTCATAAACACAGTCCCTATACTCATTGCAATTCACAATCTGTCCCTTTAATAAAGACAGTCTCTCAACTCACTGAGATTTTGCAATCTGTCCCTTTAATATACACAGTCCCCAAACTCACTGGGACTTTGCAACTGCTGCTTTAATAAACACAGCCCCTAAACTCACTGTGATTCACAATCTGTCCGTTTAATAAAAACACTCGCTATACTCACTTAGACTTTGTTATCTGCCCCTTTAATAAACACAGTCCCTAAACTCACTGAGATTTTGCAATCTGTCCCTTTAATAAACACAGTCACCAAACTCACTGGGACTTTGCAATCTATCCCTCTAATACACACAGTCCCTCAACTCACTGGGATTCACAATCTGTCCCTTTAATAAACAGAGTCCCTAAACTCACTGCGAATCACAATCTACCACTTTAATAAACAAAGTCCCTAAACTCACTACAATTCACAATCTGCTCCTTTAACACACACAGTCCCTAAACTCAATGTAATTCACAATCTGTCCCTTTAATAAACTCAGTCCCGAAACTCTCTGCGATTTAAAATCTGCTCCTTTAAAAAACACAGACCCTAAACTCACTGTGATGCATAATCTGTTCCTTTAATAAAGATGCTCGCTAAGTCACTGGGACTTTGCAATCTGCCCCTTTAATAAACCCAGTCCATAAACTCACTGAGATTTTGAAATCTGTCCCTTTAATAAACACAGTCCTAAACTCACTGGGATTAGCAATCTGTCCCTTTAATAAACACAGACCCCAAACTCACCAGGACTTTGCAATCTGCTCCTTTAATAAACACAGTGGCCAAACTCACTGGGATTTTGCAATCTGCCCCTTTAATAAACACAGTCCACGAGTTCACTGCGATTCACAATCAGTCCCTTTAAGAAACACAGTACCTAAACTCACTGCGATTCATAATCTGTCCTTTTAATAAAGACACTCGCTAAACTCACCGGGATTTTGCAACCTGTCCTTTTAATAAACACAGTCTCTAAACTCACTGCGATTCACAATCTGTCCCTTTAATAAAGACACTAGCTAAGCTCACTGGGAATTTGTTATCTGCCCCTTTAAAAAACACAGTCCCTAAACTCATTGAGATTTTGCAATCTGTCCCTTTAATAAACACAGTCCCCAAACTCACTGGGATTTTGCAGTCTGCTTCAATAATAAACACAGCCCCTAAACTCACTGGGACTTTGCAATCTGCCCCTTTAATAAACACAGTCCCTAAACTCACTGTGATTTTGCAACCTGTCCCTTTAATAAACACAGTCCTCAATCTCACCAGTACTTTGCAATCTGCTCCTTTAATGAACACAGTCCCTAAACACACTGCGATTTACCATCTGGCCCTATAATAAACACGGTCCCTAAACTCAATGCGATTCACAATCTGTCCCTTTAATAACACCGTCCCCAAACTCACTGGGACTTTGCAATCTGCTCCTTTAATAAACACAGTCCCTAAACTCACTGGGACTTTGCAATCTGTCCCTTAATAAACATAGTGGCCAAACTCACTGGGATTTTGCAATCTGTCCCTTTAATAAACATAGTCCCTAAACTCACTGTGATTGATAATCTGCCCCTTTAATAAACACAGTCCCTAAACTCACTGTGATTCACAATCAGTCCCTTTAATAAACACAGTACCTAAACTCACTCTGATTATGCAATCTGTCCCTTTAATAAACACAGTCCCTAAACTCACTGTGATTCACAATCAGTCCCTTTAATAAACACAGTCCTAAACTCACTGGGATTAGCAATCTGTCCCTTTAATAAACACAGTCGCTAAACTGACTGGCATTTTGCAATCTGTCCCTTTAATAAACACAGTCCTCAAACGCACCAGGAATTTGCAATCTGCTCCTTTAATGAACACAGTCCCTAAACACACTGCAATTTACTATCTGGCCCTATAATAAACACAGTCCCTAAACTAACTGTGATTCACAATCTGTCCCTTTAATAAACACGGTCCCTAAACTCAATGCGTTTCACAATCTGGCCCTTTAATAAACACAGCCCCTAAATTTACTAGGACTTTGCAATCTGTCCCTTTAATAAACACAGTCCATAAACTCACTGCGTTTCACAATCTGGCCCTTTAATAAACACAGTCCCTAAACTCACTACAATTCACAACCCGCTCCTTTAACACACACAGTCCCTAAATTCACTGCGATTTACAAACTGTACCTGTAATAAACACAGTCCCTAAATTCCCTGCGATTCACAATCAGTCCCTTTAATAAACACAGTCCCTAAACTCACTGCGATTAACAGTCAGTCCCTTTAATAAACACAGTCCCTAAACTCACTGCGATTCATAATCTGTCCCTTTAATAAAGACACTCGCTAAACTCACTGGGATTTTGCAACCGGTCTCTTTAATAAACACAGTCTCTAAGCTCACTGCGATTCACAATCAGTCCCTTTAATCAACACAGTCCCCAAACTCACTGGGACTTTGCAATCTGTCCCTCTAATATACACGGTCCCTAAACTCACTGGGATTCATAATCTGCCATTTTCATAAACACAGTCCCTATACTCATTGCAATTCACAATCTGTCCCTTTAATAAAGACACTCGCTAAACTCACTGGTACTTTGTTATCTGCCCCTTTAATAAACACAGTCCCTAAACTCATTGAGATTTTGCAATATGTCCCTTTAATAAACACAGTCCCCAAACTCACTGGTATTTTGCAATCTGTCCCTTTAATAAACACAGTCTCTAAACTTCTGGGATTTTGCAATCTGTCCCTTTAATAAACACTGTCCCTAAATTAACTGTGATCTTTAATCTGTCTCTTTTAATAAACACAGTCCCTAAACTCACTGCGATTCACAGTCTGCCCCTTTAATAAACTCAGTCCCTAAACTCACTGAGATTCACAATCTGTCCCTTTAATAAACACAGTCCTTAAACTCACCGTGATTCACAATCTGCCCCTTTAATAAAAACAGTCCCTAAACTCACTACGATTCACGATCTGCTCCTTTAACAAAGACAGTCCCTAAATTCCCTGCGATTCACAATCTGTCCCTTTAATAAACACAGTCCCTAAACTCACTGCGATTCATAATCTGACCTTTTAATGAAGACACTCGCTAATCTCACTGGGTCTTTGCAATCGGTCCCTTTAATAAACACAGTCCCCAAACTCACTTGGATTTTGCAATCTGTCCCTTTAATAAACACAGTCCCTAAACTCACTACAATTCACAATCTGTCCCTTTAATAAAAACAGTCCCTAAACTCACTGGGATTCACAATCTACTCCTTCAACAAACACAATCCCTAAATTCCCTGCAATTCACAATCTCTCCCTTTAATAAACACAGTCCCTAAACTCACTGCGATTCATAATCTGTCCCTTTAATAAAGACACTCGCTAAACTCACTGTGATTCATAATCTGTCCCTTTAATAAAGACACATGCTAAACTCACTGGGAGTTTGCAATCTGCCCCTTTAATAAACACAGTCCCTAACCTCACTGATATTTTGCAATCGGTCCCTTTAATAAATACAGTCCCCAAACTCACTGGGAGTTTGCATTCTGTCCCTTTAATAAACTCAGTCCCCAAACTCACTGGGACTTGGGAGTCAGTCCCTTTAATGAAAACAGCCCCTAAACTCACTGGGATTTTGCAATCTGCCCCTTTAATAAACACAGTTCACAAACTCACTGGGATTTTGCATTCTGTCCCTTTAATAAACTCAGTCCACAAACTCACTGTGAGTTTGCAATCTGCCCCTTTAATAAACAGAGTCCCCAAACTGACTGTGATTTTGCAGTCAGTCCCTTTAATAAACACAGTCCCCAAACTCACTGGGATTTTGCAATCTGTCCCTTTAATAAACACAGTCCCTAAATTAACTGCGATCCTTAATCTGTCCCTTTTAGTAAACACAGTCCCTAAGCTCACTGTGATTCACAAACTGCCCCTTTAATAAACTCAGTCCGTGAACTCACTGCGATTCACAAACTGTCCCTTTAATAAACACAGTTCCTACACTTAATGCAATTTACAATCTGTCTCTTTAATAAATACGGTCCCTAAACTCAATGCGATTCACAATCTGTCCCTTTAATAAACACAATCCCTAAACTCACTGAGATTTTGCAATCTGTCCCTTTAATAAACACAGTCCCCAAACTCACTGGGGCTTTGCAATCAGCTCCTTTAATAAACACAGCCCCTAAACTCACTGGGACATTGCAATCTGTACCTTTAATAAACACAGTCCCTAAACTCACTGCGATTCACAACACGCTCCTTTAACACACACAGTCCCTAAATTCCCTGCGATTTACAATCTGTACCTTTAATAAACACAGTCCCTAAACTCACTGTGATTCATAATCTGTCCCTTCAATAAAGACACTCGCTTAACTCATTGGGATTTTGCAATCTGCCACTTTAATAAACACAGTCCCTAAACTCACAGCGATTCACAATCTGTCCCTTTAATAAACTCAGTGGCTAAACTCACTGCGATTCACAATCTGTCCCTTTAATAAACACAGTCCCTAAACTCACTGCGATTCATAATCTGTCCCTTTAATAAAGACACTCACTTAACTCACTGGGACTTTGTTATCTGCCCATTTAATAAATACAGTCCCTATACTCACTGGGACTTTGCAATCTGCTCCTTTAATAAACACAACCCTTAAACTCACTGGGATTCACAATCTGTCCCTTTAATAAACACAGTCCCTAAACTCAATGCGATTCACAATCTGCCACATTCATAAACACAGTCCCTAAACTCACTACAATTCACAATCTGCTCCTTTAACACACAGTCCCTAGATTCCCTGCAATTTATAATCTGTCCCTTTAATAAACACAGACCCTAAACTCACTGAGGTTTTACAATCAGTCCCTTTAATAAATACAGTCCAAAACTCACTGGGATTACAATCTGTCCCTTTAATAAACACAGTCGCTAAACTCACTGAGATTTTGCAAACTGTCCCTTTAATAAACACAGTCCTAAAACTCACCAGGACTTTGCAATCTGCTCCTTATTAAACACAGTCCTTAAACGCACTGCGATTTACTATCAGGCCCTTTAATAAAGACAGTCCCTAAACTCACTGTGACTCACAATCTGTCCCTTTAATAAACACAGTCCCTAAACTCAATGCAATTCACAATCTGCTCCTTTAATAAACACAGCCCCTAAACTCACTGGGACATTGCAATCTGTCCCTTTAATAAACACAGTCCCTAAACACACTGGGATTTTGCAGTCAGTCCCTTTAATAAACAGTTCCCAAACTCACTGGGATTTTGCAATCTGTCCCTTTAACAAACACAGTCCCTAAACTCACTGTGACTCACAATCTGTCCCTTTAATAAACACAGTCCCTAAACTCAATGCAATTCACAATCTGCTCCTTTAATAAACACAGCCCCTAAACTCACTGGGACTTTGCAATCTGTCCCTTTAATAAACACAGTCCCCAAGCTCACTGGGATTTTGCAATCTGTCAATTTAATAAACACAGTGGCCAAATTCACTGGTTTTTGCAATCTGTCCCTTTAATAAACACAGTCCCCAAACTGACTGGGATTTTGCAGTCAGTCCCTTTAATAAACACAGTCCCCAAACTCACTGGTATTTTGTAATCTGTCCCTTTAATAAACATAGTTCCTCAATTCACTTCAATTCACAATCTGTGTCTTTAATAAACTTAGTCCCTAAACTCACTTCGATTCACAATCTGTCCCTTTAATAAACTTAGTCCCTAAACTCACTGCGATTCACAATCTGTCCCTTTAATAAACACAGTCCCTAAGCTCACTGCGATTCATAATCTGTCCCTTTAATAGAGACACTTGCTAAACTCACTAGGATTTTGCAACCTGTCCCCTTTAATAAACACAGTCTCTAAATTCAATGCAATTCACGATCTGTCACTTTAATAAAGACACTCTAAATTCACTGCGATTCATAATCTGTCCCTTTAATAAACACAGTCCCCAAACTCACTGGCATTTTGCAACTGCCCCTTTAATAAACACAGTTCCTAAATTCACTTCGATTCACAATCTGTCCCTTTAATAAACACAGTCCCTAAACTCACTACAGTTCACAACCTGCTTCTTTAACAGACACAGTCAATAAATTCACTGCGTTTAAAATCTGTTCCTTTAATAAGCAAGGTCCCTAAACTCAACGCGATTCACAATCTGTCCCTTTAATAAACACAGTCCCTAAACTCAATGCAATTCACAATCTGCTCCTTTAATAAACACAGCCCCTAAACTCACTGGGACTTTGCAATGTGTCCCTTTAATAAACACAGTCCCCAAGCTCACTGGGATTTTGCAATCTGTCCATTTAATAAACACAGTGGCCAAATTCACTGGTTTTTGCAGTCAGTCCCTTTAGTAAACACAGTCCCCAAACTCACTGGTATTTTGCAATCTGTCCCTTTAATAAACATAGTTCCTCAATTCACTTCGAGTCACAATCTGTCCCTTTAATAAACTTAGTCCCTAAACTCACTTCGATTCACAATCTGTCCCTTTAATAAACTTAGTCCCTAAACTCACTGCGATTCACAATCTGTCCCTTTAATAAACACAGTCCCTAAGCTCACTGCGATTTTGCAAACTGTCCCTTTAATAAACACAGTCCTAAAACTTACCAGGACTTTGCAATCTGCTCCTTATTTAACACAGTCCTTAAATGCACTGCGATTTACTATCAGGCCCTTTAATAAAGACAGTCCCTAAACTCACTGTGACTCACAATCTGTCCCTTTAATAAACACAGTCCCTAAACTCAATGCAATTCACAATCGGCTCCTTTAATAAACACAGCCCCTAAACTCACTGGGACTTTGCAATCTGTCCCTTTAATAAACACAGTCCCTAAACACACTGGGATTTTGCAGTCAGTCCCTTTAATAAACAGTTCCCAAACTCACTGGGATTTTGCAATCTGTCCCTTCAACAAACACAGTCCCTAAACTCACTGCGATTCACACGCTGTCCCTTTAATAAACTCAGTCCGTGAACTCACTGCAATTCACAAACTGTCCCTTTAATAAACACAGTCCAAAACTCACTGGGATTACAATCTGTCCCTTTAATAAACACAGTCGCTAAACTCACTGAGATTTTGCAAACTGTCCCTTTAATAAACACAGTCCTAAAACTCACTGTGATTTACTATCAGGCCCTTTAATAAAGACAGTCCCTAAACTCACTGTGACTCACAATCTGTCCCTTTAATAAACACAGTCCCTAAACTCAATGCAATTCACAATCTGCTCCTTTAATAAACACAGCCCCTAAACTCACTGGGACTTTGCAATCTGTCCCTTTAATAAACACAGTCCCTAAACACACTGGGATTTTGCAGTCAGTCCCTTTAATAAACAGTTCCCAAACTCACTGGGATTTTGCAATCTGTCCCTTTAACAAACACAGTCCCTAAACTCACTGCGATTCACACTCTGTCACTTTAATAAAGACACTCGCTAAACTCACTGGGACTTTGTTATCTGCCCATTTAATAAATACAGCCCCTAGACTTACTGGGACTTTGCAATCTGCCCCTTTAATAAACACAGTCCCTAAACTCAATGCGATTCACAATCTGCCACTTTCATAAACACAACCCTAAACTCACTACAATTCACAATCTGCTCCTTTAACACACAGTCCCTAGATTCCCTGCAATTTATAATCTGTCCCTTTAATAAACACAGACCCTAAACTCACTGAGGTTTTACAATCAGTCCCTTTAATAAACACAGTCCAAAACTCACTGGGATTACAATCTGACCCTTTAATAAACACAGTCGCTAAACTCACTGAGATTTTGCAAACTGTCCCTTTAATAAACACAGTCCTAAAACTCACCAGGACTTTGCAATCTGCTCCTTATTAAACACAGTCCTTAAACGCACTGCGATTTACTATCAGGCCCTTTAATAAAGACAGTCCCTAAACTCACTGTGACTCACAATCTGTCCCTTTAATAAACACAGTCCCTAAACTCAATGCAATTCACAATCTGCTCCTTTAATAAACACAGCCCCTAAACTCACTGGGACTTTGCAATCTGTCCCTTTAATAAACACAGTCCCCAAGCTCACTGGGATTTTGCAATCTGTCAATTTAATAAACACAGTGGCCAAATTCACTGGTTTTTGCAATCTGTCCCTTTAATAAACACAGTCCCCAAACTGACTGGGATTTTGCAGTCAGTCCCTTTAATAAACACAGTCCCCAAACTCACTGGTATTTTGCAATCTGTCCCTTTAATAAACATAGTTCCTCAATTCACTTTGATTCACAATCTGTGTCTTTAATAAACTTAGTCCCTAAACTCACTTAGATTCACAATCTGTCCCTTTAATAAACTTAGTCCCTAAACTCACTGCGATTCACAATCTGTCCCTTTAATAAACACAGTCCCTAAGCTCACTGCGATTCATAATCTGTCCCTTTAATAGAGACACTCGCTAAACTCACTAGGATTTTGCAACCTGTCCCCTTTAATAAACACAATCTCTAAATTCAATGCAATTCACGATCTGTCACTTTAATAAAGACACTCTCTAAATTCACTGCGATTCACAATCAGTCCCTTTAATAAACACAGTCCCTAAACTCACAGCGATTCACAATCTGTCCCTTTAATAAACTCAGTGGCTAAACTCACTGCGATTTACAATCTGTCCCTTTAATAAACACAGTCCCTAAACTCACTGCAATTCATAATCTGTCCCTTTAATAAAGACACTCGCTTAACTCACTACAATTCACAATCTGCTCCTTTAACACACAGTCCCTAGATTCCCTGCAATTTATAATCTGTCCCTTTAATAAACACAGACCCTAAACTCACTGAGGTTTTACAATCAGTCCCTTTAATAAACACAGTCCAAAACTCACTGGGATTACAATCTGTCCCTTTAATAAACACAGTCGCTAAACTCACTGAGATTTTGCAAACTGTCCCTTTAATAAACACAGTCCTAAAACTCACTGTGATTTACTATCAGGCCCTTTAATAAAGACAGTCCCTAAACTCACTGTGACTCACAATCTGTCCCTTTAATAAACACAGTCCCTAAACTCAATGCAATTCACAATCTGCTCCTTTAATAAACACAGCCCCTAAACTCACTGGGACTTTGCAATCTGTCCCTTTAATAAACACAGTCCCTAAACACACTGGGATTTTGCAGTCAGTCCCTTTAATAAACAGTTCCCAAACTCACTGGGATTTTGCAATCTGTCCCTTTAACAAACACAGTCCCTAAACTCACTGCGATTCACACTCTGTCACTTTAATAAAGACACTCGCTAAACTCACTGGGACTTTGTTATCTGCCCATTTAATAAATACAGCCCCTAGACTTACTGAGACTTTGCAATCTGCTCCTTTAATAAACACAGTCCCTAAACTCAATGCGATTCACAATCTGCCACTTTCATAAACACAACCCTAAACTCACTACAATTCACAATCTGCTCCTTTAACACACAGTCCCTAGATTCCCTGCAATTTATAATCTGTCCCTTTAATAAACACAGACCCTAAACTCACTGAGGTTTTACAATCAGTCCCTTTAATAAACACAGTCCAAAACTCACTGGGATTACAATCTGACCCTTTAATAAACACAGTCGCTAAACTCACTGAGATTTTGCAAACTGTCCCTTTAATAAACACAGTCCTAAAACTCACCAGGACTTTGCAATCTGCTCCTTATTAAACACAGTCCTTAAACGCACTGCGATTTACTATCAGGCCCTTTAATAAAGACAGTCCCTAAACTCACTGTGACTCACAATCTGTCCCTTTAATAAACACAGTCCCTAAACTCAATGCAATTCACAATCTGCTCCTTTAATAAACACAGCCCCTAAACTCACTGGGACTTTGCAATCTGTCCCTTTAATAAACACAGTCCCCAAGCTCACTGGGATTTTGCAATCTGTCAATTTAATAAACACTGGCCAAATTCACTGGTTTTTGCAATCTGTCCCTTTAATAAACACAGTCCCCAAACTGACTGGGATTTTGCAGTCAGTCCCTTTAATAAACACAGTCCCCAAACTCACTGGTATTTTGCAATCTGTCCCTTTAATAAACATAGTTCCTCAATTCACTTCGATTCACAATCTGTCCCTTTAATAAACTTAGTCCCTAAACTCACTTAGATTCACAATCTGTCCCTTTAATAAACTTAGTCCCTAAACTCACTGCGATTCACAATCTGTCCCTTTAATAAACACAGTCCCTAAGCTCACTGCGATTCATAATCTGTCCCTTTAATAGAGACACTCGCTAAACTCACTAGGATTTTGCAACCTGTCCCCTTTAATAAACACAATCTCTAAATTCAATGCAATTCACGATCTGTCACTTTAATAAAGACACTCTCTAAATTCACTGCGATTCATAATCTGTCCTTTTAATAAACACAGTCCCCAAACTCACTGGCATTTTGCAACTGCCCCTTTAATAAACACAGTCCCTAAACTCACTACAGTTCACAACCTGCTTCTTTAACAGACACAGTCTCTAAATTCACTGTGATTTACAATCTGTCCCTTTAATAAGCAAGGTCCCTAAACTCAACGCGATTCACAATCTGTCCCTTTAATAAACACAGTGCCTAAACTCAATGCAATTCACAATCTGCTCCTTTAATAAACACAGCCCCTAAACTCACTGGGACTTTGCAATGTGTCCCTTTAATAAACACAGTCCCCAAGCTCACTGGGACTTTGCAATCTGTCCCTTTAATAAACACAGTCCCCAAACTCACTGGGACTTTGCAATCTGCTCCTTTAATAAACACAGCCCCTAAACTCACTGGGACTTTGCAATCTGTCCCTTTAATAAACACAGCCCCTAAACTCACTGGGACTTTGCAATGTCTCCCTCTAATAAACACACCTAAACTGACAGGGATTCACAATCTGTCCCTTTAATACACAGTCCCTAGACTCACTGCGATTCACAATTTGCCACTTTAGTGAACACAGACCCTAAACTCACTACATTTCACAATCTGCTCCTTTAACACACACAGTCCCTAAATTCCCTGCGATTTACAATATGTCCCTTTAATAAACACAGTCCATAAACTGACTGCGATGCATAATCTGTTCCTTTAATAAAGACACTCGCTAAAGTCCCTGGGACGTGACAATCTGCCCCTTTAATAAAGACAGTGCCTAAACACACTGGGATTAGCAATCTGTCCCTTTAATAAACACAGTCGCTAAACTGACTGGGATTTTGCAATCTGTCCCTTTAATAAACTCAGTCCCTAAACTCACCAGGACTTTGCACTCTGTTCCTTTAATGAACACCGTCCCTAAACTCACTGCGATTTACTATCTAGCCCTATAATAAACACAGTCCCTAAACTAACTGTGATTCACAATCTGTCCCTTTAATAAACACGGTCCCTAAACTCAATGCGTTTCACAATCTGGCCCTTTAATAAACACAGCCCCTAAATTCACTGGGACTTTGCAATCTGTCCCTTTAATAAACAAGTCCCTAAACTCACTGCGTTTCACAATCTGGCCCTTTAATAAACACAGTCCCTAAACTCACTACAATTCACAACCCACTCCTTTAACACACACAGGCCCTAAATTCACTGCGATTTACAATCTGTACCTGTAATAAACACAGTCCCTAAATTCCTTGCGATTCACAATCAGTCCCTTTAATAAACACAGTCCCTAAACTCACTGCGATTAACAGTCAGTCCCTTTAATAAACACAGTCCCTAAACTCACTGCGATTCATAATCTGTCCCTTTAATAAAGACACTCGCTAAACTCACTGGGATTTTGCAACCGGTCTCTTTAATAAACACAGTCTCTAAGCTCACTGCGATTCACAATCTGTCCCTTTAATCAACACAGTCCCCAAACTCACTGGGACTTTGCAATCTGTCCCTCTAATATACACAGTCCCTAAACTCACTACGATTCACAATCTGCCACTTTCATAAACACAGTCCCTAAACTCACTACAATTCACAACCCGCTCCTTTATCACACACAGTCCCTAAATTCCCTGCGATTTACAATCTGTCCCTTTAATAAAGACTCTCGCTAAACTCACAGGGATTTTGCAAACTGTCGCTTTAATAAACACAGTCTCTAAACTCACTTCGATTCACAATCTGTCCCTTTAATTAACACAATCCCCAAACTCACTGGGACTTTGCAATCTGCTCCTTTAATAAACACAGCCCCTAAACTCACTGGGACTTTGCAATCTGTCCCTCTAATATACACGGTCCCTAAACTCACTGGGATTCATAATCTGCCATTTTCATAAACACAGTCCCTATACTCATTGCAATTCACAATCTGTCCCTTTAATAAAGACACTCGCTAAACTCACTGGGTTTTTGCAACCTGTCTCTTTAATAAACACAGTCCCTAAACTCATTGCAATTCACAATCTGTCCCTTTAATAAAGACACTTGCTAAACTCACTGGTACTTTGTTATCTGCCCCTTTAATAAACACAGTCCCTAAACTCATTGAGATTTTGCAATATGTCCCTTTAATAAACACAGTCCCCAAACTCACTGGTATTTTGCAATCTGTCCCTTTAATAAACGCAGTCCCTAAACTTCTGGGATTTTGCAATCTGTCCCTTTAATAAACACAGTCCCTAAACTCAACGCGATTCACAATCTGTCCCTTTAATAAACACAGTCCCTAAACTCAATGCAATTCACAATCTGCTCCTTTAATAAACACAGCCCCTAAACTCACTGGGACTTTGCAATCTGTCCCTTTAATAAACACAGTCCCCAAACTCACTGGTATTTTGCAATCTGTCCCTTTAATAAACATAGTTCCTCAATTCACTTCGATTCACAATCTGTCCCTTTAATAAACTTAGTCCCTAAACTCACTTCGATTCACAATCTGTCCCTTTAATAAACTTAGTCCCTAAACTCACTGCGATTCACAATCTGTCCCTTTAATAAACACAGTCCCTAAGCTCACTGCGATTCATAATCTGTCCCTTTAATAGAGACACTCGCTAAACTCACTAGGATTTTGCAACCTGTCCCCTTTAATAAACACAATCTCTAAATTCAATGCAATTCACGATCTGTCACTTTAATAAAGACACTCTCTAAATTCACTGCGATTCATAATCTGTCCCTTTAATAAACACAGTCCCCAAACTCACTGGCATTTTGCAACTGCCCCTTTAATAAACACAGTTCCTAAATTCACTTCGATTCACAATCTGTCTCTTTAATAAACACAGTCCCTAAACTCACTACAGTTCACAACCTGCTTCTTTAACAGACACAGTCTCTAAATTCACTGCGATTTACAATCTGTCCCTTTAATAAGCAAGGTCCCTAAACTCAACGCGATTCACAATCTGTCCCTTTAATAAACACAGTGCCTAAACTCAATGCAATTCACAATCTGCTCCTTTAATAAACACAGCCCCTAAACTCACTGGGACTTTGCAATGTGTCCCTTTAATAAACACAGTCCCCAAGCTCACTGGGACTTTGCAATCTGTCCCTTTAATAAACACAGTCCCCAAACTCACTGGGACTTTGCAATCTGCTCCTTTAATAAACACAGCCCCTAAACTCACTGGGACTTTGCAATCTGTCCCTTTAATAAACACAGCCCCTAAACTCACTGGGACTTTGCAATGTCTCCCTCTAATAAACACACCTAAACTGACAGGGATTCACAATCTGTCCCTTTAATATACACAGTCCCTAGACTCACTGCGATTCACAATTTGCCACTTTAGTGAACACAGACCCTAAACTCACTACATTTCACAATCTGCTCCTTTAACACACACAGTCCCTAAATTCCCTGCGATTTACAATATGTCCCTTTAATAAACACAGTCCATAAACTGACTGCGATGCATAATCTGTTCCTTTAATAAAGACACTCGCTAAAGTCCCTGGGACGTGACAATCTGCCCCTTTAATAAAGACAGTGCCTAAACACACTGGGATTAGCAATCTGTCCCTTTAATAAACACAGTCGCTAAACTGACTGGGATTTTGCAATCTGTCCCTTTAATAAACTCAGTCCCTAAACTCACCAGGACTTTGCACTCTGTTCCTTTAATGAACACCGTCCCTAAACTCACTGCGATTTACTATCTAGCCCTATAATAAACACAGTCCCTAAACTAACTGTGATTCACAATCTGTCCCTTTAATAAACACGGTCCCTAAACTCAATGCGTTTCACAATCTGGCCCTTTAATAAACACAGCCCCTAAATTCACTGGGACTTTGCAATCTGTCCCTTTAATAAACAACTCCCTAAACTCACTGCGATTCACAACCTGGCCCTTTAATAAACACAGTCCCTAAACTCACTACAATTCACAACCCGCTCCTTTAACACACACAGTCCCTAAATCCACTGTGATTTACAATCTGTACCTGTAATAAACACAGTCCCTAAATTCCTTGCGATTCACAATCAGTCCCTTTAATAAACACAGTCCCTAAACTCACTGCGATTAACAGTCAGTCCCTTTAATAAACACAGTCCCTAAACTCACTGCGATTCATAATCTGTCCCTTTAATAAACACAGTCGCTAAACTCACCAGGACTTTGCAATCTGCTCCTTTAATGAACACCGTCCCTAAACTCACTGCGATTTACTATCTAGCCCTATAATAAACACAGTCCCTAAACTAACTGTGATTCACAATCTGTCCCTTTAATAAACACGGTCCCTAAACTCAATGCGTTTCACAATCTGGCCCTTTAATAAACACAGCCCCTAAATTCACTGGGACTTTGCAATCTGTCCCTTTAATAAACAAGTCCCTAAACTCACTGCGTTTCACAATCTGGCCCTTTAATAAACACAGTCCCTAAACTCACTACAATTCACAACCCACTCCTTTAACACACACAGGCCCTAAATTCACTGCGATTTACAATCTGTACCTGTAATAAACACAGTCCCTAAATTCCTTGCAATTCACAATCAGTCCCTTTAATAAACACAGTCCCTAAACTCACTGCGATTAACAGTCAGTCCCTTTAATAAACACAGTCCCTAAACTCACTGCGATTCATAATCTGTCCCTTTAATAAAGACACTCGCTAAACTCACTGGGATTTTGCAACCGGTCTCTTTAATAAACACAGTCTCTAAGCTCACTGCGATTCACAATCTGTCCCTTTAATCAACACAGTCCCCAAACTCACTGGGACTTTGCAATCTGTCCCTCTAATATACACAGTCCCTAAACTCACTACGATTCACAATCTGCCACTTTCATAAACACAGTCCCTAAACTCACTACAATTCACAACCCGCTCCTTTATCACACACAGTCCCTAAATTCCCTGCGATTTACAATCTGTCCCTTTAATAAAGACTCTCGCTAAACTCACAGGGATTTTGCAAACTGTCGCTTTAATAAACACAGTCTCTAAACTCACTTCGATTCACAATCTGTCCCTTTAATTAACACAATCCCCAAACTCACTGGGACTTTGCAATCTGCTCCTTTAATAAACACAGCCCCTAAACTCACTGGGACTTTGCAATCTGTCCCTCTAATATACACGGTCCCTAAACTCACTGGGATTCATAATCTGCCATTTTCATAAACACAGTCCCTATACTCATTGCAATTCACAATCTGTCCCTTTAATAAAGACACTCGCTAAACTCACTGGGTTTTTTGCAACCTGTCTCTTTAATAAACACAGTCCCTAAACTCATTGCAATTCACAATCTGTCCCTTTAATAAAGACACTTGCTAAACTCACTGGTACTTTGTTATCTGCCCCTTTAATAAACACAGTCCCTAAACTCATTGAGATTTTGCAATATGTCCCTTTAATAAACACAGTCCCCAAACTCACTGGTATTTTGCAATCTGTCCCTTTAATAAACGCAGTCCCTAAACTTCTGGGATTTTGCAATCTGTCCCTTTAATAAACACAGTCCCTAAACTCAACGCGATTCACAATCTGTCCCTTTAATAAACACAGTCCCTAAACTCAATGCAATTCACAATCTGCTCCTTTAATAAACACAGCCCCTAAACTCACTGGGACTTTGCAATCTGTCCCTTTAATAAACACAGTCCCCAAACTGACTGGGATTTTGCAGTCAGTCCCTTTAATAAACACAGTCCCCAAACTCACTGGTATTTTGCAATCTGACCCTTTAATAAACATAGTTCCTCAATTCACTTCGATTCACAATCTGTCCCTTTAATAAACTTAGTCCCTAAACTCACTTCGATTCACAATCTGTCCCTTTAATAAACTTAGTCCCTAAACTCACTGCGATTCACAATCTGTCCCTTTAATAAACACAGTCCCTAAGCTCACTGCGATTCATAATCTGTCCCTTTAATAGAGACACTCGCTAAACTCACTAGGATTTTGCAACCTGTCCCCTTTAATAAACACAATCTCTAAATTCAATGCAATTCACGATCTGTCACTTTAATAAAGACACTCTCTAAATTCACTGCGATTCATAATCTGTCCCTTTAATAAACACAGTCCCCAAACTCACTGGCATTTTGCAACTGCCCCTTTAATAAACACAGTTCCTAAATTCACTTCGATTCACAATCTGTCTCTTTAATAAACACAGTCCCTAAACTCACTACAGTTCACAACCTGCTTCTTTAACAGACACAGTCTCTAAATTCACTGCGATTTACAATCTGTCCCTTTAATAAGCAAGGTCCCTAAACTCAACGCGATTCACAATCTGTCCCTTTAATAAACACAGTGCCTAAACTCAATGCAATTCACAATCTGCTCCTTTAATAAACACAGCCCCTAAACTCACTGGGACTTTGCAATGTGTCCCTTTAATAAACACAGTCCCCAAGCTCACTGGGACTTTGCAATCTGTCCCTTTAATAAACACAGTCCCCAAACTCACTGGGACTTTGCAATCTGCTCCTTTAATAAACACAGCCCCTAAACTCACTGGGACTTTGCAATCTGTCCCTTTAATAAACACAGCCCCTAAACTCACTGGGACTTTGCAATGTCTCCCTCTAATAAACACACCTAAACTGACAGGGATTCACAATCTGTCCCTTTAATATACACAGTCCCTAGACTCACTGCGATTCACAATTTGCCACTTTAGTGAACACAGACCCTAAACTCACTACATTTCACAATCTGCTCCTTTAACACACACAGTCCCTAAATTCCCTGCGATTTACAATATGTCCCTTTAATAAACACAGTCCATAAACTGACTGCGATGCATAATCTGTTCCTTTAATAAAGACACTCGCTAAAGTCCCTGGGACGTGACAATCTGCCCCTTTAATAAAGACAGTGCCTAAACACACTGGGATTAGCAATCTGTCCCTTTAATAAACACAGTCGCTAAACTGACTGGGATTTTGCAATCTGTCCCTTTAATAAACTCAGTCCCTAAACTCACCAGGACTTTGCACTCTGTTCCTTTAATGAACACCGTCCCTAAACTCACTGCGATTTACTATCTAGCCCTATAATAAACACAGTCCCTAAACTAACTGTGATTCACAATCTGTCCCTTTAATAAACACGGTCCCTAAACTCAATGCGTTTCACAATCTGGCCCTTTAATAAACACAGCCCCTAAATTCACTGGGACTTTGCAATCTGTCCCTTTAATAAACAACTCCCTAAACTCACTGCGATTCACAACCTGGCCCTTTAATAAACACAGTCCCTAAACTCACTACAATTCACAACCCGCTCCTTTAACACACACAGTCCCTAAATCCACTGCGATTTACAATCTGTACCTGTAATAAACACCGTCCCTAAATTCCTTGCGATTCACAATCAGTCCCTTTAATAAACACAGTCCCTAAACTCACTGCGATTAACAGTCAGTCCCTTTAATAAACACAGTCCCTAAACTCACTGCGATTCATAATCTGTCCCTTTAATAAACACAGTCGCTAAACTCACCAGGACTTTGCAATCTGCTCCTTTAATGAACACCGTCCCTAAACTCACTGCGATTTACTATCTAGCCCTATAATAAACACAGTCCCTAAACTAACTGTGATTCACAATCTGTCCCTTTAATAAACACGGTCCCTAAACTCAATGCGTTTCACAATCTGGCCCTTTAATAAACACAGCCCCTAAATTCACTGGGACTTTGCAATCTGACCCTTTAATAAACAAGTCCCTAAACTCACTGCGTTTCACAATCTGGCCCTTTAATAAACACAGTCCCTAAACTCACTACAATTCACAACCCGCTCATTTAACACACACAGGCCCTAAATTCACTGCGATTTACAATCTGTACCTGTAATAAACACAGTCCCTAAATTCCTTGCGATTCACAATCAGTCCCTTTAATAAACACAGTCCCTAAACTCACTGCGATTAACAGTCAGTCCCTTTAATAAACACAGTCCCTAAACTCACTGCGATTCATAATCTGTCCCTTTAATAAAGACACTCGCTAAACTCACTGGGATTTTGCAACCGGTCTCTTTAATAAACACAGTCTCTAAGCTCACTGCGATTCACAATCTGCCACTTTCATAAACACAGTCCCTAAACTCACTACAATTCACAACCCGCTCCTTTATCACACACAGTCCCTAAATTCCCTGCGATTTACAATCTGTCCCTTTAATAAAGACACTCGCTAAACTCACAGGGATTTTGCAAACTGTCGCTTTAATAAACACAGTCTCTAAACTCACTTCGATTCACAATCTGTCCCTTTAATTAACACAATCCCCAAACTCACTGGGACTTTGCAATCTGCTCCTTTAATAAACACAGCCCCTAAACTCACTGGGACTTTGCAATCTGTCCCTCTAATATACACGGTCCCTAAACTCACTGGGATTCATAATCTGCCATTTTCATAAACACAGTCCCTATACTCATTGCAATTCACAATCTGTCCCTTTAATAAAGACACTCGCTAAACTCACTGGGTTTTTGCAACATGTCTCTTTAATAAACACAGTCCCTAAACTCATTGCAATTCACAATCTGTCCCTTTAATAAAGACACTTGCTAAACTCACTGGTACTTTGTTATCTGCCCCTTTAATAAACACAGTCCCTAAACTCATTGAGATTTTGCAATATGTCCCTTTAATAAACACAGTCCCCAAACTCACTGGTATTTTGCAATCTGTCCCTTTAATAAACGCAGTCCCTAAACTTCTGGGATTTTGCAATCTGTCCCTTTAATAAACACTGTCCCTAAATTAACTGTGATGATTAATCTGTCTCTTTTAATAAACACAGTCCTTAAACTCACCGTGATTCACAATCTGCCCCTTTAATAAACACAGTCCCTAAACTCACTACGATTCACGATCTGCTCCTTTAACAAAGACAGTCCCTAAATTCCCTGTGATTCACAATCTGTCCCTTTAATAAACACAGTCCCTTAACTCACTGCGATTCATAATCTGACCTTTTAATGAAGACACTCGCTAATCTCACTGGGTCTTTGCAATCTGCACCTTTAATAAACACAGTCCCTAAACTCACTGAGATTTTGCAATCTGTCCCTTTAATAAACACAGTCCCCAAACTCATTTGGATTTTGCAATCTGTCCCTTTAATAAACACAGTCCCCAAACTCACTGGGATTTTGCAATCTGTCCCTTTAATAAACACAGTTTCTAAACTCACTACAATTCACAATCTGTCCCTTTAATAAACACAGTCCCTAAACTCACTGGGATTCACAATCTGCTCCTTCAACAAACACAGTCCCTAAATTCCCTGCAATTCACAATCTCTCCCTTTAATAAACACAGTCCCTAAACTCACTGCGATTCATAATCTGTCCCTTTAATAAAGACACTCGCTAAACTCACTGTGATTCATAATCTGTCCCTTTAATAAAGACACATGCTAAACTCACTGGGAGTTTGCAATCTGCCCCTTTAATAAACACAGTCCCTAAACTCACTGATATTTTGCAATCGGTCCCTTTAATAAATACAGTCCCCAAACTCACTGGGAGTTTGCATTCTGTCCCTTTAATAAACTCAGTCCCCAAACTCACTGGGACTTGGGAGTCAGTCCCTTTAATAAACACAGCCCCTAAACTCACTGGGATTTTGCAATCTGCCCCTTTAATAGACACAGTCTACAAACTCACTGGGATTTTGCATTCTGTCCCTTTAATAAACTCAGTCCACAAACTCACTGGGATTTTGCAATCTGTCCCTTTAATAAACGCAGTCCCTAAACTTCTGGGATTTTGCAATCTGTCCCTTTAATAAACACTGTCCCTAAATTAACTGTGATGCTTAATCTGTCTCTTTTAATAAACACAGTCCTTATACTCACCGTGATTCACAATCTGCCCCTTTAATAAACACAGTCCCTAAACTCACTACGATTCACGATCTGCTCCTTTAACAAAGACAGTCCCTAAATTCCCTGTGATTCACAATCTGTCCCTTTAATAAACACAGTCCCTTAACTCACTGCGATTCATAATCTGACCTTTTAATGAAGACACTCGCTAATCTCACTGGGTCTTTGCAATCTGCACCTTTAATAAACACAGTCCCTAAACTCACTGAGATTTTGCAATCTGTCCCTTTAATAAACACAGTCCCCAAACTCATTTGGATTTTGCAATCTGTCCCTTTAATAAACACAGTCCCCAAACTCACTGGGATTTTGCAATCTGTCCCTTTAATAAACACAGTCTCTAAACTCACTACAATTCACAATCTGTCCCTTTAATAAACACAGTCCCTAAACTCACTGGGATTCACAATCTGCTCCTTCAACAAACACAGTCCCTGAATTCCCTGCAATTCACAATCTCTCCCTTTAATAAACACAGTCCCTAAACTCACTGCGATTCATAATCTGTCCCTTTAATAAAGACACTCGCTAAACTCATTGTGATTCATAATCTGTCCCTTTAATAAAGACACATGCTAAACTCCCTGGGAGTTTGCAATCTGCCCCTTTAATAAACACAGTCCCTAAACTCACTGATATTTTGCAATCGGTCCCTTTAATAAATACAGTCCCCAAACTCACTGGGAGTTTGCATTCTGTCCCTTTAATAAACTCAGTCCCCAAACTCACTGGGACTTGGGAGTCAGTCCCTTTAATAAACACAGCCCCTAAACTCACTGGGATTTTGCAATCTGCCCCTTTAATAAACACAGTCTACAAACTCACTGGGATTTTGCATTCTGTCCCTTTAATAAACTCAGTCCACAAACTCACTGGGATTTTGCAATCTGCTCCTTTAAGAAACACAGTACCAAAGGTTACTACTATTCAAAATCTGCTCCATTAATAAACACAGTCCCTAAACTCACTGTGATTCACAATCTGCCCCTTTAATAAACACAGTCCCTAAACTCACTGCGATTCACAATCTGTCCCTTTAATAAACACGGTCCCTAAACTCCCTGCAATTCACAATATGTCCCTTTAATAAACACAGTCCCTAAGCTCACCCCGATTTTGCAATCTGTCCTTTTAATAAACACAGTCCTTAAATTCAGTGCAAAGCACCATCTTTCCCTTTAATAAATACAGCCCTGAAACTCACTGAGATTTCCTATCTGCCCCTTTAACAAAGCCCCTAAACTCACTGCGATTCACAATCTGTCCTTTTAATAAGCACAGTCCCTTAACTCACTGGGATTTTGTAACCTGTCCCTTTACTAAACACAGTCCCTAAACTCACTGCGATTCATAATCTGTCCCTTCAATAAAGACACTCGCTTAACTCACTGGGATTTTGCAGTCTGTCCCTTTAATAAATTCAGTCCTCAAGCTCACCAGGACTTTGCAATCTGCTCCTTTAATAAATTCAGTCCATAAATTCACAGCGATTGACAAAATGCCCCTTTAATACCTAAACTCACTGCGATTCATAATCTGTCCCTTTAATAAAGACACTCACTAAACTCACTGGGATTTTGCAACCTGTCCCTTTAATAAACACAGTCTCTCAACTCACTGAGATTTTGCAATCTGTCCCTTTAATATACACAGTCCCCAAACTCACTGGGACTTTGCAACTGCTGCTTTAATAAACACAGCCCCTAAACTCACTGCGATTCACAATCTGTCCGTTTAATAAAAACACTCACTATACTCACTTAGACTTTGTTATCTGCCCCTTTAATAAACACAGTCCCTAAACTCACTGAGATTTTGCAATCTGTCCCTTTAATAAACACAGTCACCAAACTCACTGGGACTTTGCAATCTATCCCTCTAATACACACAGTCCCTAAACTCACTGCGAGTCACAATCTACCACTTTAATAAACAAAGTCCCTAAACTCACTACAATTCACAATCTGCTCCTTTAACACACACAGTCCCTAAATTCCCTGCAATTTACAATCTGTCCCTTTAATAAACACGGTCCCTAAATTCAATGTAATTCACAATCTGTCCCTTTAATAAACTCAGTCCCGAAACTCTCTGCGATTTAAAATCTGCTCCTTTAAAAAACACAGACCCTAAACTCACTGCGATGCATAATCTGTTCCTTTAATAAAGATGCTCGCTAAGTCACTGGGACTTTGCAATCTGCCCCTTTAATAAACCCAGTCCATAAACTCACTGAGATTTTGAAATCTGTCCCTTTAATAAACACAGTCCTAAACTCACTGGGATTAGCAATCTGTCCCTTTAATAAACACGGTCCCTAAATTCAATGTAATTCACAATCTGTCCCTTTAATAAACTCAGTCCCGAAACTCTCTGCGATTTAAAATCTGCTCCTTTAAAAAACACAGACCCTAAACTCACTGCGATGCATAATCTGTTCTTTTAATAAAGATGCTCGCTAAATCACTGGGACTTTGCAATCTGCCCCTTTAATAAACCCAGTCCATAAACTCACTGAGATTTTGAAATCTGTCCCTTTAATAAACACAGTCCTAAACTCACTGGGATTAGCAATCTGTCCCTTTAATAAACACAGACCCCAAACTCACCAGGACTTTGCAATCTGCTCCTTTAATAAACACAGTGGCCAAACTCACTGGGATTTTGCAATCTGCCCCTTTAATAAACACAGTCCCCGAGCTCACTACGATTCACAATCAGTCCCTTTAAGAAACACAGTACCTAAACTCACTGCAATTCATAATCTGTCCTTTTAATAAAGACACTCGCTAAACTCACCGGGATTTTGCAACCTTTCCTTTTAATAAACACAGTCTCTAAACTCACTGCGATTCACAATCTGTCCCTTTAATAAAGACACTAGCTAAGCTCACTGGGAATTTGTTATCTGCCCCTTTAATAAACACAGTCCCTAAACTCATTGAAATTTTGCAATCTGTCCCTTTAATAAACACAGTCCCCAAACTCACTGGGATTTTGCAGTCTGCTTCATTAATAAACACAGCCCCTAAACTCACTGGGACTTTGCAATCTGCCCCTTTAATAAACACAGTCCCTAAACTCACTGTGATTTTGCAACCTGTCCCTTTAATAATCACAGTCCTCAATCTCACCAGTACTTTGCAATCTGCTCCTTTAATGAACACAGTCCCTAAACACACTGTGATTTACCATCTGGCCCTATAATAAACACGGTCCCTAAACTCAATGCGATTCACAATCTGTCCCTTTAATAACACCATCCATAAACTCACTGAGATTTTGCAATCTGTCCCTTTAATAAACACAGTCCCCAAACTCACTGGGACTTTGCAATCTGCTCCTTTAATAAACACAGTCCCTAAACTCACTGGGACTTTGCAATCTGTCCCTTAATAAACATAGTGGCCAAACTCACTGGGATTTTGCAATGTGTCCCTTTAATAAACACAGTCCCTAAACTCACTGCGATTGATAATCTGCCCCTTTAATAAACACAGTCCCTAAACTCACTGTGATTCACAATCTGTCCCTTTAATAAACACAGTCCTAAACTCACTGGGATTAGCAATCTGTCCCTTTAATAAACACAGTCCTCAAACGCACCAGGACTTTGCAATCTGCTGCTTTAATGAACACAGTCCCTAAACACACTGCAATTTACTATCTGGCCCTATAATAAACACAGTCCCGAAACTAACTGTGATTCACAATCTGTCCCTTTAATAAACGCGGTCCCTAAACTCAGTGCGTTTCACAATCTGTCCCTTCAATAAACACAGTCCATAAACTCACTGTGTTTCACAATCTGGCCCTTTAATAAACACAGTCCCTAAACACACTACAATTCACAACCCGCTCCTTTAACACACACAGTCCCTAAATTCACGGCGATTTACAAACTGTACCTGTAATAAACACAGTAACTAAATTCCCTGCGATTCACAATCAGTCCCTTTAATAAACACAGTCCCTAAACTCACTGTGATTAACAGTCAGTCCCTTTAATAAACACAGTCCCTAAACTCACTGCGATTCATAATCTGTCCCTTTAATAAAGACACTCGCTAAACGCACTGGGATTTTGCAACCGGTCTCTTTAATAAACACAGTCTCTAAGCTCACTGCGATTCACAATCTGTCCCTTTAATCAACACAGTCCCCAAACTCACTGGGACTTTGCAATCTGTCCCTCTAATATACACGGTCCCTAAACTCACTGGGATTCATAATCTGCCATTTTCATAAACACAGTCCCTATACTCATTGCAATTCACAATCTGTCCCTTTAATAAAGACACTCGATAAACTCACTGGGATTTTGCAACCTGTCTCTTTAATAAACACAGTCCCTAAACTCATTGCAATTCACAATCTGTCCCTTTAATAAAGACACTTGCTAAACTCACTGGTACTTTGTTATCTGCCCCTTTAATAAACACAGTCCCTAAACTCATTGAGATTTTGCAATATGTCCCTTTAATAAACACAGTCCCCAAACTCACTGGTATTTTGCAATCTGTCCCTTTAATAAACACAGACTCTAAACTTCTGGGATTTTGCAATCTGTCCCTTTAAAAAACACTGTCCCTAAATTAACTGTGATCTTTAATCTGTCTCTTTTAATAAACACAGTCCCTAAACTCACTGCGATTCACAGTCTGCCCCTTTAATAAACTCAGTCCCTAAACTCACTGAGATTCACAATCTGTCCCTTTAATAAACACAGTCCTTAAACTCACCGTGATTCACAATCTGCCCCTTTAATAAACACAGTCCCTAAACTCACTATGATTCATGATTTGCTCCTTTAACAAAGACAGTCCCTAAATTCCCTGCGATTCACAATCTGTCCCTTTAATAAACACAGTCCCTAAACTGACTGCGATTCATAATCTGACCTTTTAATGAAGACACTCGCTAATCTCACTGGGTCTTTGCAATCGGTCCCTTTAATAAACACAGTCCCTAAACTGAGATTTTGCAATCTGTCCCTTTAATAAACACAGTCCCTAAACTCACTACGATTCACAATCTGTCCCTTTAATAAACACAGTCCCTAAACTCAATGCGATTCATAATCTGTCCCTTTAATAAAGACACTCGCTAAACTCACTGTGATTCATAATCTGTCCCTTTAATAAAGACACATGCTAAACTCACTGGGAGTTTGCAATCTGCATCTTTAATAAACACAGTCCCTAAACTCACTGATATTTTGCAATCGGTCCCTTTAATAAACACAGTCACCAAACTCACTGGGACTTTGCAATCTATCCCTCTAATACACACAGTCCCTCAACTCACTGGGATTCACAATCTGTCCCTTTAATAAACAAAGTCCCTAAACTCACTACAATTCACAATCTGCTCCTTTAACACACACAGTCCCTAAACTCAATGTAATTCACAATCTGTCCCTTTAATAAACTCAGTGGCTAAACTCACTGCGATTCACAATCTGTCCCTTTAATAAACACGGTCCCTAAACTCCCTGCAATTCACAATATGTCCCTTTAATAAACACAGTCCCTAAGCTCACCCCGATTTTGCAATCTGTCCTTTTAATAAACACAGTCCCTAAATTCAGTGCAAAGCACCATCTTTCCCTTTAATAAATACAGCCCTGAAACTCACTGAGATTTCCTATCTGCCCCTTTAACAAAGCCCCTAAACTCACTGCGATTCACAATCTGTCCTTTTAATAAGCACAGTCCCTTAACTCACTGGGATTTTGTAACCTGTCCCTTTACTAAACACAGTCCCTAAACTCACTGCGATTCATAATCTGTCCCTTCAATAAAGACACTCGCTTAACTCACTGGGATTTTGCAGTCTGTCCCTTTAATAAATTCAGTCCTCAAGCTCACCAGGACTTTGCAATCTGCTCCTTTAATAAATTCAGTCCATAAATTCACAGCGATTGACAAAATGCCCCTTTAATACCTAAACTCACTGCGATTCATAATCTGTCCCTTTAATAAAGACACTCACTAAACTCACTGTGATTCATAATCTGTCCCTTTAATAAAGACACATGCTAAACTCACTGGGAGTTTGCAATCTGCCCCTTTAATAAACACAGTTCCTAAACTCACTGATATTTTGCAATCGGTCCCTTTAATAAATACAGTCCCCAAACTCACTGGGAGTTTGCATTCTGTCCCTTTAATAAACTCAGTCCCCAAACTCACTGGGACTTGGGAGTCAGTCCCTTTAATAAACACAGCCCCTAAACTCACTGGGATTTTGCAATCTGCCCCTTTAATAAACACAGTCCACAAACTCACTGGGATTTTGCATTCTGTCCTTTTAATAAACTCAGTCCACAAACTCACTGGGATTTTGCAATCTGCCCCTTTAATAAACACAGTCCCCAAACTGACTGTGATTTTGCAGTCAGTCCCTTTAATAAACACAGTCCCCAAACTCACTGGTACTTTGCAATCTGTCCCTTTAATAAACACAGTCCCTAACGTCACTGAGATTTTGCAATCTGTCCCTCTAATAAACACAGTCCTTAAATTAACTGCGATCCTTAATCTGTCTCTTTTAATAAACACAGTCCCTAAGCTCACTGTGATTCACAAACTGCCCCTTTAATAAACTCAGTCCGTGAACTCACTGCGATTCACAAACTGTCCCTTTAATAAACACAGTTCCTACACTCACTGCAATTTACAATCTGTCCCTTTAATAAATACGGTCCCTAAACTCAATGCGATTCACAATCTGTCCCTTTAATAAACACAGTCCCTAAACTCACTGAGATTTTGCAATCTGTCCCTTTAATAAACACAGTCCCCAAACTCACTGGGGCTTTGCAATCAGCTCCTCTAATAAACACAGCCCCTAAACTCACTGGGACATTGCAATCTGTACCTTTAATAAACACAGTCCCTAAACTCACTGTGATTCATAATCTGTCCCTTTAATAAAGACACTCGCTTAACTCATTGGGATTTTGCAATCTGCCCCTTTAATAAACACAGTCCCTAAACTCACAGCGATTCACAATCTGTCCCTTTAATAAACTCAGTGGCTAAACTCACTGCGATTCACAATCTGTCCCTTTAATAAACACAGTCCCTAAACTCAATGCAATTCATAATCTGTCCCTTTAATAAAGACACTCGCTAAACTCACTAGGACTTTGAAATCTGTCCCTTTAATAAACACAGTCCATAAACACACTGGGATTTTGCAGTCAGTCCCTTTAATAAAAAGTCCCCAAACTCACTGAGATTTTGCAATCTGTCCCTTTACCAAACACAGTCCCTAAACTCACTGCGATTCACACTCTGTCCCTTTAATAAAGACACTCGCTAAACTCACTGGGACTTTGTTATCTGCCCATTTAATAAATACAGTCCCTATACTCACTGGGACTTTGCAATCTGCTCCTTTAATAAACACAGCCCTTAAACTCACTGGGATTCACAATCTGTCCCTTTAATAAACACAGTCCCTAAACTCACTGCGATTCTCAATCTGCCACTTTCATAAACACAGTCCCTAAACTCACTACAATTCACAATCTGCTCCTTTAACACACATTCCCTAGATTCCCTGCAATTTATAATCTTTAATAAACACAGACCCTAAACTCACTGAGGTTTTACAATCAGTCCCTTTAATAAACACAGTCCAAACTCACTGGGATTACAATCTGTCCCTTTAATAAACACAGTCACTAAACTCACTGAGATTTTGCAAACTGTCCCTTTAATAAACACAGTCCTAAAACTCACCAGGACTTTGCAATCTGCTCCTTATTAAACACAGTCCTTAAACGCACTGCGATTTACTATCAGGCCCTTTAATAAAGACAGTCCCTAAACTCACTGTGACTCACAATCTGTCCCTTTAATAAACACAGTGCCTAAACTCAATGCAATTCACAATCTGCTCCTTTAATAAACACAGCCCCTAAACTCACTGGGACTTTGCAATCTGTCCCTTTAATAAATACAGTCCCCAAGCTCACTGGGATTTTGCATTCTGTCCATTTAATAAACACAGTGGCCAAATTCACTGGTTTTTGCAGTCAGTCCCTTTAATAAACACAGTCCCCAAACTCACTGGTATTTTGCAATCTGTCCCTTTAATAAACATAGTTCCTCAATTCACTTCGATTCACAATCTGTCCCTTTAATAAACTTAGTCCCTAAACTCACTGGGATTCACAATCTGTCCCTTTAATAAACACAGTGCCTAAACTTCTGGGTTTTTGCAATCTGTCCCTTTAATAAATACTGTCCCTAAATTAACTGTGATGCTTAATCTGTCTCTTTTAATAAACACAGTCCCTAAACTAACTACGATTCACGATCTGCTCCTTTAACAAAGACAGTCCCTAAATTCCCTGCGATTCACAATCTGTCCCTGTAATAAACACAGTCCCTAAACTCACTGCGATTCATAATCTGACCTTTTAATGAAGACACTCGCTAATCTCACTGGGTCTTTGCAATCTGCACCTTTAATAAACACAGTCACTAAACTCACTGAGATTTTGCAATCTGTCCCTTTAATAAACACAGTCCCCAAACTCATTTGGATTTTGCAATCTGTCCCTTTAATAAACACAGTCCCCAAACTCACTTGGGTTTTGCAATCTGTCCCTTTAATAAACACAGTCCCTAAACTCACTGGGATTCACAATCTGCTCCTTCAACAAACACAGTCCCTAAATTCCCTGCAATTCACAATCTCTCCGTTTAATAAACACAGTCCCTAAACTCACTGTGATTCATAATCTGTCCCTTTAATAAAGACACATGCTAAACTCACTGGGAGTTTGCAATCTGCCCCTTTAATAAACACAGTCCCTAAACTCACTGATATTTTGCAATCGGTCCCTTTAATAAATACAGTCCCCAAACTCACTGGGAGTTTGCATTCTGTCCCTTTAATAAACTCAGTCCCCAAACTCACTGGGACTTGGGAGTCAGTCCCTTTAATAAACACAGCCCCTAAACTCACTGGGATTTTGCAATCTGCCCCTTTAATAAACACAGTCCACAAACTCACTGGGATTTTGCATTCTGTCCCTTTAATAAACTCAGTCCACAAACTCACTGGGATTTTGCAATCTGCCCCTTTAATAAACACAGTCCCCAAACTCACTGCGATTCACAAACTGCTTCTTTAATAAACACAGTACCAAAGGTTACTACTATTCAAAATCTGCTCCATTAATAAACACAGTCCCTAAACTCACTGTGATTCACAATCTGCCCCTTTAATAAACACAGTCCCTAAACTCACTGCGATTCACAATCTGTCCCTTTAATAAACTCAGTCCCCAAACTCACTGGGACTTGGGAGTCAGTCCCTTTAATAAACACAGCCCCTAAACTCACTGGGATTTTGCAATCTGCCCCTTTAATAAACACAGTCCACAAACTCACTGGGATTTTGCATTCTGTCCCTTTAATAAACTCAGTCCACAAACTCACTGCGATTCACAAACTGCTCCTTTAATAAACACAGTACCAAAGGTTACTACTATTCAAAATCTGCTCCATTAATAAACACAGTCCCTAAACTCACTGTGATTCACAATCTGCCCCTTTAATAAACACAGTCCCTAAACTCACTGCGATTCACAATCTGTCCCTTTAATAAACACGGTCCCTAAACTCCCTGCAATTCACAATATGTCCCTTTAATAAACACAGTCCCTAAGCTCACCCCGATTTTGCAATCTGTCCTTTTAATAAACACAGTCCCTAAATTCAGTGCAAAGCACCATCTTTCCCTTTAATAAATACAGCCCTGAAACTCACTGAGATTTCCTATCTGCCCCTTTAACAAAGCCCCTAAACTCACTGCGATTCACAATCTGTCCTTTTAATAAGCACAGTCCCTTACCTCACTGAGATTTTGTAACCTGTCCCTTTACTAAACACAGTCCCTAAACTCACTGCGATTCATAATCTGTCCCTTCAATAAAGACACTCGCTTAACTCACTGGGATTTTGCAGTCTGTCCCTTTAATAAACTCAGTCCTCAAGCTCACCAGGACTTTGCAATCTGCTCCTTTAATAAATTCAGTCCATAAATTCACAGCGATTGACAAAATGCCCCTTTAATACCTAAACTCACTGCGATTCATAATCTGTCCCTTTAATAAAGACACTCACTAAACTCACTGGGATTTTGCAACCTGTCCCTTTAATAAACACAGTCTCTCAACTCACTGAGATTTTGCAATCTGTCCCTTTAATAAACACAGTCACCAAACTCACTGGGACTTTGCAATCTATCCCTCTAATACACACAGTCCCTAAACTCACTGGGATTCACAATCTGTCCCTTTAATAAACAGAGTCCCTAAACTCACTGCGAGTCACAATCTACCACTTTAATAAACAAAGTCCCTAAACTCACTACAATTCACAATCTGCTCCTTTAACACACACAGTCCCTAAATTCCCTGCGATTTACAATCTGTCCTTTTAATAAACACGGTCCCTAAATTCAATGTAATTCACAATCTGTCCCTTTAATAAACTCAGTCCCGAAACTCTCTGCGATTTAAAATCTGCTCCTTTAAAAAACACAGACCCTAAACTCACTGCGATGCTTAATCTGTTCCTTTAATAAAAATGCTCGCTAAGTCACTGGGACTTTGCAATCTGCCCCTTTAATAAACCCAGTCCATAAACTCACTGAGATTTTGAAATCTGTCCCTTTAATAAACACAGTCCTAAACTCACTGGGATTAGCAATCTGTCCCTTTAATAAACACAGTTGCTAAACTCACTGGGATTTTGCAATCTGTCCCTTTAATAAACACAGTCCCCAAACTCACCAGGACTTTGCAATCTGCTCATTTAATAAACACAGTCCCTAAACTCACTGTGATTCACAAACTGTCCCTTTAATAAACACGGTCCCTAAACTCAATGCGATTCACAATCTGTCCCTTTAATAAACACAGTCCCTAAACTCACTGCGATTCACAATCTGTACCTTTAATAAACACGGTCCCTAAACTCACTGCGATTCACAATCTGTACCTTTAATAAACACAGTCCCTAAACTCACTGCGATTCATAATCTGTCCCTTCAATAAAGACACTCGCTTAACTCACTGGGATTTTGCAATCTGCCCCTTTAATAAACCCAGTCCATAAACTCACTGAGATTTTGAAATCTGTCCCTTTAATAAACACAGTCCTAAACTCACTGGGATTAGCAATCTGTCCCTTTAATAAACACAGACCCCAAACTCACCAGGACTTTGCAATCTGCTCCTTTAATAAACACAGTGGCCAAACTCACTGGGATTTTGCAATCTGCCCCTTTAATAAACACAGTCCCCGAGCTCACTGCGATTCACAATCAGTCCCTTTAAGAAACACAGTACCTAAACTCACTGCAATTCATAATCTGTCCTTTTAATAAAGACACTCGCTAAACTCACCGGGATTTTGCAACCTGTCCTTTTAATAAACAAAGTCTCTAAACTCACTGCGACTCACAATCTGTCCCTTTAATAAAGACACTAGCTAAGCTCACTGGGAATTTGTTATCTGCCCCTTTAATAAACACAGTCCCTAAACTCATTGATATTTTGCAATCAGTCCCTTTAATAAACACAGCCCCTAAACTCACTGGGATTTTGCAATCTGCCCCTTTAATAAACACAGTCCACAAACTCACTGGGATTTTGCATTCTGTCCCTTTAATAAACTCAGTCCACAAACTCACTGGGATTTTGCAATCTGCCCCTTTAATAAACACAGTCCCCAAACTCACTGCGATTCACAAACTGCTTCTTTAATAAACACAGTACCAAAGGTTACTACTATTCAAAATCTGCTCCATTAATAAACACAGTCCCTAAACTCACTGTGATCCACAATCTGCCCCTTTAATAAACACAGTCCCTAAACTCACTGCGATTCACAATCTGTCCCTTTAATAAACTCAGTCCCCAAACTCACTGGGACTTGGGAGTCAGTCCCTTTAATAAACACAGCCCCTAAACTCACTGGGATTTTGCAATCTGCCCCTTTAATAAACACAGTCCACAAACTCACTGGGATTTTGCATTCTGTCCCTTTAATAAACTCAGTCCACAAACTCACTGCGATTCACAAACTGCTCCTTTAATAAACACAGTACCAAAGGTTACTACTATTCAAAATCTGCTCCATTAATAAACACAGTCCCTAAACTCACTGTGATTCACAATCTGCCCCTTTAATAAACACAGTCCCTAAACTCACTGCGATTCACAATCTGTCCCTTTAATAAACACGGTCCCTAAACTCCCTGCAATTCACAATATGTCCCTTTAATAAACACAGTCCCTAAGCTCACCCCGATTTTGCAATCTGTCCTTTTAATAAACACAGTCCCTAAATTCAGTGCAAAGCACCATCTTTCCCTTTAATAAATACAGCCCTGAAACTCACTGAGATTTCCTATCTGCCCCTTTAACAAAGCCCCTAAACTCACTGCGATTCACAATCTGTCCTTTTAATAAGCACAGTCCCTTACCTCACTGAGATTTTGTAACCTGTCCCTTTACTAAACACAGTCCCTAAACTCACTGCGATTCATAATCTGTCCCTTCAATAAAGACACTCGCTTAACTCACTGGGATTTTGCAGTCTGTCCCTTTAATAAACTCAGTCCTCAAGCTCACCAGGACTTTGCAATCTGCTCCTTTAATAAATTCAGTCCATAAATTCACAGCGATTGACAAAATGCCCCTTTAATACCTAAACTCACTGCGATTCATAATCTGTCCCTTTAATAAAGACACTCACTAAACTCACTGGGATTTTGCAACCTGTCCCTTTAATAAACACAGTCTCTCAACTCACTGAGATTTTGCAATCTGTCCCTTTAATAAACACAGTCACCAAACTCACTGGGACTTTGCAATCTATCCCTCTAATACACACAGTCCCTAAACTCACTGGGATTCACAATCTGTCCCTTTAATAAACAGAGTCCCTAAACTCACTGCGAGTCACAATCTACCACTTTAATAAACAAAGTCCCTAAACTCACTACAATTCACAATCTGCTCCTTTAACACACACAGTCCCTAAATTCCCTGCGATTTACAATCTGTCCTTTTAATAAACACGGTCCCTAAACTCAATGTAATTCACAATCTGTCCCTTTAATAAACTCAGTCCCGAAACTCTCTGCGATTTAAAATCTGCTCCTTTAAAAAACACAGACCCTAAACTCACTGCGATGCTTAATCTGTTCCTTTAATAAAAATGCTCGCTAAGTCACTGGGACTTTGCAATCTGCCCCTTTAATAAACCCAGTCCATAAACTCACTGAGATTTTGAAATCTGTCCCTTTAATAAACACAGTCCTAAACTCACTGGGATTAGCAATCTGTCCCTTTAATAAACACAGTTGCTAAACTCACTGGGATTTTGCAATCTGTCCCTTTAATAAACACAGTCCCCAAACTCACCAGGACATTGCAATCTGCTCATTTAATAAACACAGTCCCTAAACTCACTGTGATTCACAAACTGTCCCTTTAATAAACACGGTCCCTAAACTCAATGCGATTCACAATCTGTCCCTTTAATAAACACAGTCCCTAAACTCACTGCGATTCACAATCTGTACCTTTAATAAACACGGTCCCTAAACTCACTGCGATTCACAATCTGTACCTTTAATAAACACAGTCCCTAAACTCACTGCGATTCATAATCTGTCCCTTCAATAAAGACACTCGCTTAACTCACTGGGATTTTGCAATCTGCCCCTTTAATAAACCCAGTCCATAAACTCACTGAGATTTTGAAATCTGTCCCTTTAATAAACACAGTCCTAAACTCACTGGGATTAGCAATCTGTCCCTTTAATAAACACAGACCCCAAACTCACCAGGACTTTGCAATCTGCTCCTTTAATAAACACAGTGGCCAAACTCACTGGGATTTTGCAATCTGCCCCTTTAATAAACACAGTCCCCGAGCTCACTGCGATTCACAATCAGTCCCTTTAAGAAACACAGTACCTAAACTCACTGCAATTCATAATCTGTCCTTTTAATAAAGACACTCGCTAAACTAACCGGGATTTTGCAACCTGTCCTTTTAATAAACAAAGTCTCTAAACTCACTGCGACTCACAATCTGTCCCTTTAATAAAGACACTAGCTAAGCTCACTGGGAATTTGTTATCTGCCCCTTTAATAAACACAGTCCCTAAACTCATTGATATTTTGCAATCTGTCCCTTTAATAAACACAGTCCCCAAACTCACTGGGATTTTGCAGTCTGCTTCATTAATAAACACAGCCCCTAAACTCACTGGGACTTTGCAATCTGCCTCTTTAATAAACACAGTCCCTAAACTCACTGTGATTTTGCAACCTGTCCCTTTAATAAACACAGTCCTCAATCTCACCAGTACTTTGCAATCTGCTCCTTTAATGAACACAGTCCCTAAACACACTGCGATTTACCATCTGGCCCTATAATAAACACGGTCCCTAAACTCAATGCGATTCACAATCTGTCCCTTTAATAACACCGTCCATAAACTCACTGAGATTTTGCAATCTGCACCTTTAATAAACACAGTCCCTAAACTCACTGGGCCTTTGCAATCTGTCCCTTAATAAACATAGTGGCCAAACTCACTGGGATTTTGCATTCTGTCCCTTTAATAAACACAGTCCCTAAACTCACTGCGATTGATAATCTGCCCCTTTAATAAACACAGTCCCTAAACTCACTGTGATTCACAATCAGTCCCTTTAATAAACACATTACCTAAATTCACTGTGATTCACAATCAGTCCCTTTAATAAACACAGTCCTAAACTCACTGGGATTAGCAATCTGTCCCTTTATTAAACACAGTCCTCAAACGCACCAGGACTTTGCAATCTGCTCCTTTAATGAACACAGTCCCTAAACACACTGCAATTTACTATCTGGCCCTATAATAAACACAGTCCCTAAACTAACTGTGATTCACAATCTGTCCCTTTAATAAACACAGTCCATAAACTCACTGCGTTTCACAATCTGGCCCTTTAATAAACACAGTCCCTAAACACACTATAATTCACAAACCGCTCCTTTAACACACACAGTCCCTAAATTCACGGCGATTTACAAACTGTACCTGTAATAAACACAGTCCCTAAATTCCCTGCGATTCACAATCAGTCCCTTTAATAAACACAGTCCCTAAACTCACTGTGATTAACAGTCAGTCCCTTTAATAAACACAGTCCCTAAACTCACTGCGATTCATAATCTGTCCCTTTAATAAAGACACTCGCTAAACTCACTGGGATTTTGCAACCGGTCTCTTTAATAAACACAGTCTCTAAGCTCACTGCGATTCACAATCTGTCCCTTTAATCAACACAGTCCCCAAACTCACTGGGACTTTGCAATCTGTCCCTCTAATATACACGGTCCCTAAACTCACTGGGATTCATAATCTGCCATTTTCATAAACACAGTCCCTATACTCATTGCAATTCACAATCTGTCCCTTTAATAAAGACACTCGATAAACTCACTGGGATTTTGCAACCTGTCTCTTTAATAAACACAGTCCCTAAACTCATTGCAATTCACAATCTGTCCCTTTAATAAAGACACTTGCTAAACTCACTGGTACTTTGTTATCTGCCTCTTTAATAAACACAGTCCCTAAACTCATTGAGATTTTGCAATATGTCCCTTTAATAAACACAGTCCCCAAACTCACTGGTATTTTGCAATCTGTCCCTTTAATAAACACAGTCTCTAAACTTCTGGGATTTTGCAATCTGTCCCTTTAATAAACACTGTCCCTAAATTAACTGTGATCTTTAATATGTCTCTTTTAATAAACACAGTCCCTAAACTCACTGCGATTCACAATCTGCCCCTTTAATAAACTCAGTCCCTAAACTCACTGAGATTCACAATCTGTCCCTTTAATGAACACAGTCCTTAAACTCACCGTGATTCACAATCTGCCCCTTTATTAAACACTGTCCCTAAACTCACTACGATTCACGATCTGCTCCTTTAACAAAGACAGTCCCTAAATTCCCTGCGATTCACAATCTGTCCCTTTAATAAACACAGTCCCTAAACTCACTGCGATTCATAATCTGACCTTTTAATGAAGACACTCGCTAATCTCACTGGGTCTTTGCAATCGGTCCCTTTAATAAACACAGTCCCTAAACTGACTGAGATTTTGCAATCTGTCCCTTTAATAAACACAGTCCCCAAACTCACTTGGATTTTGCAATCTGTCCCTTTAATAAACACAGTCCCTAAACTCACTACAATTCACAATCTGTCCCTTCAATAAACACAGTCCCTAAACTCACTGGGATTCACAATCTACTCCTTCAACAAACACAATCCCTAAATTCCCTGCAATTCACAATCTCTCCGTTTAATAAACACAGTCCCTAAACTCACTGCGATTCATAATCTGTCCCTTTAATAAAGACACTCGCTAAACTCACTGTGATTCATAATCTGTCCCTTTAATAAAGACACATGCTAAACTCACTGGGAGTTTGCAATCTGCCCCTTTAATAAACACAGTCCCTAAACTCACTGATATTTTGCAATCGGTCCCTTTAATAAATACAGTCCCCATACTCACTGAGAATTTGCATTCTGTCCCTTTAATAAACTCAGTCCCCAAACTTACTGGGACTTGGGAGTCAGTCCCTTTACTAAACACAGCCCCTAAACTCACTGGGATTTTGCAATCTGCCCCTTTAATAAACACAGTCCACAAACTCACTGGGATTTTGCATTCTGTCCTTTTAATAAACTCAGTCCCTAAACTCACTGAGATTTTGCAATCTGTCCCTTTAATAAACACAGTCCCCAAACTCACTGGGGCTTTGCAATCAGCTCCTCTAATAAACACAGCCCCTAAACTCACTGGGACATTGCAATCTGTACCTTTAATAAACACAGTCCCTAAACTCACTGTGATTCATAATCTGTCCCTTCAATAAAGACACTCGCTTAACTCATTGGGATTTTGCAATCTGCCCCTTTAATAAACACAGTCCCTAAACTCACAGCGATTCACAATCTGTCCCTTTAATAAACTCAGTGGCTAAACTCACTGCGATTCACAATCTGTCCCTTTAATAAACACAGTCCCTAAACTCAATGCAATTCATAATCTGTCCCTTTAATAAAGACACTCGCTAAACTCACTAGGACTTTGAAATCTGTCCCTTTAATAAACACAGTCCATAAACACACTGGGATTTTGCAGTCAGTCCCTTTAATAAACAGTCCCCAAACTCACTGGGATTTTGCAATCTGTCCCTTTAACAAACACAGTCCAAAAAACTCACTGCGATTCACACTCTGTCCCTTTAATAAAGACACTCGCTAAACTCACTGGGACTTTGGTATCTGCCCATTTAATAAATACAGTCCCTATACTCACTGGGACTTTGCAATCTGCTCCTTTAATAAACACAGCCCTTAAACTCACTGGGATTCACAATCTGTCCCTTTAATAAACACAGTCCCTAAACTCACTGCGATTCACAATCTGCCACTTTCATAAACACAGTCCCTAACTCACTACAATTCACAATCTGCTCCTTTAACACACAGTCCCTAGATTCCCTGCAATTTATAATCTGTCCCTTTAATAAACACAGACCCTAAACTCACTGAGGTTTTACAATCAGTCCCTTTAATAAACACAGTCCAAACTCACTGGGATTACAATCTGTCCCTTTAATAAACACAGTCGCTAAACTCACTGAGATTTTGCAAACTGTCCCTTTAATAAACACAGTCCTAAAACTCACCAGGACTTTGCAATCTGCTCCTTATTAAACACAGTCCTTAAACGCACTGCGATTTACTATCAGGCCCTTTAATAAAGACAGTCCCTAAACTCACTGTGACTCACAATCTGTCCCTTTAATAAACACAGTGCCTAAACTCACTGGGACTTTGCAATCTGTCCCTTTAATAAATACAGTCCCCAAGCTCACTGGGATTTTGCAATCTGTCCATTTAATAAACACAGTGGCCAAATTCACTGGTTTTTGCAATCTGTCCCTTTAATAAATACAGTCCCCAAGCTCACTGGGATTTTGCAATCTGTCCATTTAATAAACACAGTGGCCAAATTCACTGGTTTTTGCAATCTGTCCCTTTAATAAACACAGTCCCCAAACTGACTGGGATTTTGCAGTCAGTCCCGTTAATAAACACAGTCCGCAAACTCACTGGTATTTTGCAATCTGTCCCTTTAACAAACATAGTTCCTCAATTCACTTCAATTCACAATCTGTCCCTTTAATAAACTTAGTCCCTAAACTCACTTCGATTCACAATCTGTCCCTTTAATAAACTTAGTCCCTAAACTCACTGCGATTCACAATCTGTCCCTTTAATAAACACAGTCCCTAAACTTCTGGGATTTTGCAATCTGTCCCTTTAATAAACACTGTCCCTAAATTAACTGTGATGCTTAATCTGTCTCTTTTAATAAACACAGTCCTTAAACTCACCGTGATTCACAATCTGCCCCTTTAATAAACACAGTCCCTAAACTCACTACGATTCACGATCTGCTCCTTTAACAAAGACAGTCCCTAAATTCCCTGCGATTCACAATCTGTCCCTTTAATAAACACAGTCCCTAAACTCACTGCGATTCATAATCTGACCTTTTAATGAAGACACTCGCTAATCTCACTGGGTCTTTGCAATCTGCACCTTTAATAAACACAGTCCCTAAACTCACTGAGATTTTGCAATCTGTCCCTTTAATAAACACAGTCCCCAAACTCATTTGGATTTTGCAATCTGTCCCTTTAATAAACACAGTCCCCAAACTCACTTGGATTTTGCAATCTGTCCCTTTAATAAACACAGTCCCTAAACTCACTGGGATTCACAATCTGCTCCTTCAGCAAACACAGTCCCTAAATTCCCTGCAATTCACAATCTCTCCCTTTAATAAACACAGTCCCTAAACTCACTGCGATTCATAATCTGTCCCTTTAATAAAGACACTCGCTAAACTCACTGTGATTCATAATCTGTCCCTTTAATAAAGACACATGCTAAACTCACTGGGAGTTTGCAATCTGCCCCTTTAATAAACACAGTTCCTAAACTCACTGATATTTTGCAATCGGTCCCTTTAATAAATACAGTCCCCAAACTCACTGGGAGTTTGCATTCTGTCCCTTTAATAAACTCAGTCCCCAAACTCACTGGGACTTGGGAGTCAGTCCCTTTAATAAACACAGCCCCTAAACTCACTGGGATTTTGCAATCTGCCCCTTTAATAAACACAGTCCCCAAACTGACTGTGATTTTGCAGTCAGTCCCTTTAATAAACACAGTCCCCAAACTCACTGGTACTTTGCAATCTGTCCCTTTAATAAACACAGTCCCTAACGTCACTGAGATTTTGCAATCTGTCCCTCTAATAAACACAGTCCTTAAATTAACTGCGATCCTTAATCTGTCTCTTTTAATAAACACAGTCCCTAAGCTCACTGTGATTCACAAACTGCCCCTTTAATAAACTCAGTCCGTGAACTCACTGCGATTCACAAACTGTCCCTTTAATAAACACAGTTCCTACACTCACTGCAATTTACAATCTGTCCCTTTAATAAATACGGTCCCTAAACTCAATGCGATTCACAATCTGTCCCTTTAATAAACACAGTCCCTAAACTCACTGAGATTTTGCAATCTGTCCCTTTAATAAACACAGTCCCCAAACTCACTGGGGCTTTGCAATCAGCTCCTCTAATAAACACAGCCCCTAAACTCACTGGGACATTGCAATCTGTACCTTTAATAAACACAGTCCCTAAACTCACTGTGATTCATAATCTGTCCCTTCAATAAAGACACTCGCTTAACTCATTGGGATTTTGCAATCTGCCCCTTTAATAAACACAGTCCCTAAACTCACAGCGATTCACAATCTGTCCCTTTAATAAACTCAGTTGCTAAACTCACTCCAATTCACAATCTGTCCCTTTAATAAACACAGTCCCTAAACTCACTGGGATTCACAATCTACTCCTTCAACAAACACAATCCTTAAATTCCCTGCAATTCACAATCTCTCCCTTTAATAAACACAGTCCCTAAACTCAATGCAATTCATAATCTGTCGCTTTAATAAAGACACTCGCTAAACTCACTAGGACTTTGAAATCTGTCCCTTTAATAAACACAGCCCCTAAACTCACTGGGATTTTGCAATCTGCCCCTTTAATAAACACAGTCCACAAACTCACTGGGATTTTGCATTCTGTCCCTTTAATAAACTCAGTCCGCAAACTCACTTGGACTTGGCAGAGAATCCCTTTAATAAACATAGCCCCTAAACTCACTGGGATTTTGCATTCTGCCCCTTTAATAAACACAGTCCCTAAACTCACTGCAATTCACAATCTGTCCCTTTAATAAACACAGACCCTAAACTCAATGCAATTCATAATCTGTCCCTTTAATAAAGACACTCGCTAAACTCACAGGGATTTTGCAAACTGTCCCTTTAATAAACACAGTCTCTAAACTCACTTCGATTCACAATCTGTTCCTTTAATTAACACAGTCCCCAAACTCACTGGGACTTTGCAATCTGCTCCTTTAATAAACACAGCCCCTAAACTCACTGGGACTTTGCAATCTGTCCCTCTAATATACACGTTCCTTAAACTCACTGGGATTCATAATCTGCCATTTTCATAAACACAGTCCCTATACTCATTGCAATTCACAATCTGTCCCTTTAATAAAGACACTCGCTAAACTCACTGCGATTTTGCAACCTGTCTCTTTAATAAACACAGTCCCTAAACTCATTGCAATTCACAATCTGTCCCTTTAATAAAGACACTTGCTAAACTCACTGGTACTTTGTTATCTGCCCCTTTAATAAACACAGTCCCTAAACTCATTGAGATTTTGCAATATGTCCCTTTAATAAACACAGTCCCCAAACTCACTGGTATTTTGCAATCTGTCCCTTTAATAAACACAGTCCCTAAACTCACTGCAATTCACAATCTGTCCCTTTAATAAACACAGACCCTAAACTCAATGCAATTCATAATCTGTCCCTTTAATAAAGACACTCGCTAAACTCACAGGGATTTTGCAAACTGTGCCTTTAATAAACACAGTCTCTAAACTCACTTCGATTCACAATCTGTTCCTTTAATTAACACAGTCCCCAAACTCACTGGGACTTTGCAATCTGCTCCTTTAATAAACACAGCCCCTAAACTCACTGGGACTTTGCAATCTGTCCCTCTAATATACACGGTCCTTAAACTCACTGGGATTCATAATCTGCCATTTTCATAAACACAGTCCCTATACTCATTGCAATTCACAATCTGTCCCTTTAATAAAGACACTCGCTAAACTCACTGCGATTTTGCAACCTGTCTCTTTAATAAACACAGTCCCTAAACTCATTGCAATTCACAATCTGTCCCTTTAATAAAGACACTTGCTAAACTCACTGGTACTTTGTTATCTGCCCCTTTAATAAACACAGTCCCTAAACTCATTGAGATTTTGCAATATGTCCCTTTAATAAACACAGTCCCCAAACTCACTGGTATTTTGCAATCTGTCCCTTTAATAAACACAGTCCCTCAACTTCTGGGATTTTGCAATCTGTCCCTTTAATAAACACAGTCCCTAAATTAACTGTGATCCTTAATCTGTCTCTTTTAATAAACACAGTCCCTAAACTCACTGAGATTCACAATCTGTCCCTTTAATAAACACAGTCCTTAAACTCACCGTGATTCACAATCTGCCCCTTTAATAAACACAGTCCCTAAACTCACTGCGATTCATAATCTGACCTCTTAATGAAGACACTCGCTAATCTCACTGGGTCTTTGCAATCTGCCCCTTTAATAAACACAGTCCCTAAACTCACTAAGATTTTGCAATCTGTCCCTTTAATAAACACAGTTCCCAAACTCACTTGGATTTTGCAATCTGTCCCTTTAATAAACACAGTCCCTAAATTCACTGATATTTTGCAATCGATCCCTTTAATAAATACAGTCCCCAAACTCACTGGGAGTTTGCATTCTGTCCCTTTAATAAACTCAGTCCCCAAACTCACTGGGACTTGGGAGTCAGTCCCTTTAATAAACACAGCCCCTAAACTCACTGGGATTTTGCAATCTGCCCCTTTAATAAACACAGTCCACAAACTCACTGGGATTTTGCATTCTGTCCCTTTAATAAACTCAGTCCACAAACTCACTGGGATTTTGCAATCTGCCCCTTTAATAAACACAGTCCCCAAACTCACTGCGATTCACAAACTGCTCCTTTAATAAACACAGTACCAAAGGTTACTACTATTCAAAATCTGCTCCATTAATAAACACAGTCCCTAAACTCACTGTGATCCACAATCTGCCCCTTTAATAAACACAGTCCCTAAACTCACTGCGATTCACAATCTGTCCCTTTAATAAACACGGTCCCTAAACTCCCAGCAATTCACAATATGTCCCTTTAATAAACACAGTCCCTAAGCTCACCCCGATTTTGCAATCTGTCCTTTTAATAAACTCAGTCCCTATATTCAGTGCAAAGCACCATCTTTCCCTGTAATAAATACAGCCCTGAAACTCACTGAGATTTACTATCTGCCCCTTTAACAAAGCCCCTAAACTCACTGCGATTCACAATCTGTCCTTTTAATAAACACAGTGCCTAAACTCACTGCGATTCACAATCTGTCCCTTTAATAAACACATCCCTAAATTAACTGTGATCCTTAATCTGTCCCTTTAATAATCTCAGTCCCGAAACTCACTGGGACTTGGGTTGTCAGTCCCTTTAATAAACACAGCCCCTAAACTCACTAGGATTTTGCAATCTGCCCCTTTGATAAACACAGTCCACAAACTCACTGGGATTTTGCATTCTGTCTCTTTAATAAACTCAGTCCACAAACTCACTTGAACTTGGCAGAGAATCCCTTTAATAAACCTAGCCCCTAAACTCACTGGGATTTTGCAATCTGCCCCTTTAATAAACACAGTCCCTAATCTCAGTGCAATTCACAATCTGACCCTTTAATAAACACAGTCCCTAAACTCCGTGCGATTTTGCAATCTGTCCTTTTAATAAACACAGTCCCTAAATTCAGTGCAATGCACGATCTTTCCCTTTAATAAATACAGCCCTGAAACTCACTGAGATTTACTATCTGCCACTTTTACAAAGCCCCTAAACTCACTGCGATTCACAATCTGTCCTTTTAATTAACACAGTCCCTTAACTCACTGGGATTTTGTAACCTGTCCCTTTACTAAACACAGTCCCTAAACTCTCTGCGATTCACAAACTGTCCCTTTAATAAACACATCCCCAACCTCACTGGGAGTTTGCAATCTGTCCCTTTAATAAACACAGTCCCTAAATTAACTGTGATCCTTAATCTATCCCTTTAATAAACACAGTCCCTAAACTCACTGCGATTCACAATCTGTCCTTTAATAAACGCAGTCCCTAAACTCCCTGCAATTCACGATATGTCCCTTTAATAAACACAGTCCCTAAGTTCACCCTGATTTTGCAATCTGTCCTTTTAATAAACACAGTCCCTAAATTCAGTGCAATGCACGATCTTTCCCTTTAATAAATACAGCCCTGAAACTCACTGAGATTTACTATCTGCCCCTTTAACAAAGCCCCTAAACTCACTGCGATTCACAATCTGTCCTTTTAATAAACACAGTCCCTTAACTCACTGGGATTTTGTAACCTGTCCCTTTACTAAACACAGTCCCTAAACTCACTGCAATTCACAATCTGTCCTTTTAATAAACACATCACCAAACTCACTGGGAGTTTGCAATCTGTCCCTTTAATAAACACATCCCTAAATTAACTGTGATCCTTAATCTATCCCTTTAATAAACACAGTCCCTAAACTCACTGCGATTCACAATCTGTCCCTTTAATAAACACATCCCCAAACTCACTGGGAGTTTGCAATCTGTCCCTTTAATAAACTCAGTCCTCAAACTCACTGCGATTCACAAACTGCTCCTTTAATAAACACAGTACCAAAGGTCACTACTATTCAAAATCTGCTCCTTTAACAAACACAGTCCCTAAACTCACTGCAATTTTGCAATCTGAACCTTTAATAAACACAGTCCCTAAATTCAGTGCAATGCACGATCATTCCCTTTAATAAAGACAGCCCTGAAACTCACTGAGATTTACTATCTGCCCCTTTAACAAGGTCCCTAAACTCACTGCGATTCACAATCTATCCTTTTAATAAACACAGTCCCTAAACTCAGTGGGATTTTGTAAACTGTCCTTTTAATAAACACGTTCTCTAAACTCACTGAAACCTTGCAATCTGCCCCTTTAATAAACACAGTCCCTAAACTCACTGAGATTTTGCAATCTGTCCCTTTAATAAACACAGTCCCCAAACCCACTGGTATTTTGCAATCTGTCCCTTTAATAAACACAGTCCCTAAAGTCACTGAGATATTGCAATCTGTCCCTTTAATAAACACAGTCCCTAAATTAACTGCGATCCTTATCTGTCCCTTTACTAAACACAGTCCCTAAACTCACTGCGATTCACAAACTGCCCCTTTAATAAACTCAGTCCGTGATCTCACTGCGATTCACAATCTGTCCTTTTAATAAACACAGTTCCTAAACTCACTGCAATTTACAATCTGTCCCTTTAATAGACTCACCGCGATTCACAATCTGCTCCTTTAATAAACACAGTCCCTAAACTCACTGATATTTTGCAATCTGTCCCTTTAATAATCTCAGTCCCCAAACTCACTGGGACTTGGGAGTCAGTCCCTTTAATAAACTCAGTCCGCAAACTCACTTGGACTTGGCAGAGAATCCCTTTAATAAACATAGCCCCTAAACTCACTGGGATTTTGCATTCTGCCCCTTTAATAAACACAGTCCCTAAACTCACTGCAATTCACAATCTGTCCCTTTAATAAACACAGTCCCTAAACTTCTGGGATTTTGCAATCTGTCTCTTTAATAAACACTGTCCCTAAATTAACTGTGATGCTTAATCTGTCTCTTTTAATAAACACAGTCCTTAAACTCACCGTGATTCACAATCTGCCCCTTTAATAAACACAGTCCCTAAACTCACTGCGATTCATAATCTGACCTTTTAATGAAGACACTCGCTAATCTCACTGTGTCTTTGCAATCTGCGCCTTTAATAAACACAGTCCCTAAACTCACTGAGATTTTGCAATCTGTCCCTTTAATAAACACAGTCCCCAAACTCATTTGGATTTTGCAATCTGTCCCTTTAATAAACACAGTCCCCAAACTCACTTGGATTTTGCAATCTGTCCCTTTAATAAACACAGTCCCTAAACTCACTGGGATTCACAATCTGCTCCTTCAGCAAACACAGTCCCTAAATTCCCTGCAATTCACAATCTCTCCCTTTAATAAACACAGTCCCTAAACTCACTGCGATTCATAATCTGTCCCTTTAATAAAGACACTCGCTAAACTCACTGTGATTCATAATCTGTCCCTTTAATAAAGACACATGCTAAACTCACTGGGAGTTTGCAATCTGCCCCTTTAATAAACACAGTTCCTAAACTCACTGATATTTTGCAATCGGTCCCTTTAATAAATACAGTCCCCAAACTCACTGGGAGTTTGCATTCTGTCCCTTTAATAAACTCAGTCCCCAAACTCACTGGGACTTGGGAGTCAGTCCCTTTAATAAACACAGCCCCTAAACTCACTGGGATTTTGCAATCTGCCCCTTTAATAAACACAGTCCACAAACTCACTGGGATTTTGCATTCTGTCCTTTTAATAAACTCAGTCCACAAACTCACTGGGATTTTGCAATCTGCCCCTTTAATAAACACAGTCCCCAAACTGACTGTGATTTTGCAGTCAGTCCCTTTAATAAACACAGTCCCCAAACTCACTGGTACTTTGCAATCTGTCCCTTTAATAAACACAGTCCCTAACGTCACTGAGATTTTGCAATCTGTCCCTCTAATAAACACAGTCCTTAAATTAACTGCGATCCTTAATCTGTCTCTTTTAATAAACACAGTCCCTAAGCACACTGTGATTCACAAACTGCCCCTTTAATAAACTCAGTCCGTGAACTCACTGCAATTCACAAACTGTCCCTTTAATAAACACAGTTCCTACACTCACTGCAATTTACAATCTGTCCCTTTAATAAATACGGTCCCTAAACTCAATGCGATTCACAATCTGTCCCTTTAATAAACACAGTCCCTAAACTCACTGAGATTTTGCAATCTGTCCCTTTAATAAACACAGTCCCCAAACTCACTGGGGCTTTGCAATCAGCTCCTCTAATAAACACAGCCCCTAAACTCACTGGGACATTGCAATCTGTACCTTTAATAAACACAGTCCCTAAACTCACTGTGATTCATAATCTGTCCCTTCAATAAAGACACTCGCTTAACTCATTGGGATTTTGCAATCTGCCCCTTTAATAAACACAGTCCCTAAACTCACAGCGATTCACAATCTACTCCTTCAACAAACACAATCCTTAAATTCCCTGCAATTCACAATCTCTCCCTTTAATAAACACAGTCCCTAAACTCAATGCAATTCATAATCTGTCCCTTTAATAAAGACACTCGCTAAACTCACTAGGACTTTGAAATCTGTCCCTTTAATAAACACAGTCCATAAACACACTGGGATTTTGCAGTCAGTCCCTTTAATAAACAGTCCCCAAACTCACTGGGATTTTGCAATCTGTCCCTTTACCAAACACAGTCCCTAAACTCACTGCGATTCACACTCTGTCCCTTTAATAAAGACACTCGCTAAACTCACTGGGACTTTGTTATCTGCCCATTTAATAAATACAGTCCCTATACTCACTGGGACTTTGCAATCTGCTCCTTTAATAAACACAGCCCTTAAACTCACTGGGATTCACAATCTGTCCCTTTAATAAACACAGTCCCTAAACTCACTGCGATTCACAATCTGCCACTTTCATAAACACAGTCCCTAAACTCACTACAATTCACAATCTGCTCCTTTAACACACATTCCCTAGATTCCCTGCAATTTATAATCTGTCCCTTTAATAAACACAGACCCTAAACTCACTGAGGTTTTACAATCAGTCCCTTTAATAAACACAGTCCAAACTCACTGGGATTACAATCTGTCCCTTTAATAAACACAGTCGCTAAACTCACTGAGATTTTGCAAACTGTCCCTTTAATAAACACAGTCCTAAAACTCACCAGGACTTTGCAATCTGCTCCTTATTAAACACAGTCCTTAAACGCACTGCGATTTACTATCAGGCCCTTTAATAAAGACAGTCCCTAAACTTACTGTGACTCACAATCTGTCCCTTTAATAAACACAGTGCCTAAACTCAATGCAATTCACAATCTGCTCCTTTAATAAACACAGCCCCTAAACTCACTGGGACTTTGAAATCTGTCCCTTTAATAAATACAATCCCCAAGCTCACTGGGATTTTGCAATCTGTCAATTTAATAAACACAGTGGCCAAATTCACTGGTTTTTGCAATCTGTCCCTTTAATAAACACAGTCCCCAAACTGACTGGGATTTTGCAGTCAGTCCCTTTAATAAACACAGTCCCCAAACTCACTGGTATTTTGCAATCTGTCCCTTTAATAAACATAGTTCCTCAATTCACTTCGATTCACAATCTGTCCCTTTAATAAACTTAGTCCCTAAACTCACTTCGATTCACAATCTGTCCCTTTAATAAACTTAGTCCCTAAACTCACTGCGATTCACAATCTGTCACTTTAATAAACACAGTCCCTAAGCTCACTGCGATTCATAATCTGTCCCTTTAATAGAGACACTCGCTAAACTCACTAGGATTTTGCAACCTGTCCCCTTTAATAAACACAGTCCCTAAACTCAATGCAATTCACGATCTGTCACTTTAATAAACACAGTCTCTAAATTCACTGCGATTCATAATCTGTCCCTTTAATAAACACAGACCCAAACTCACTGGCATTTTGCAACTGCCCCTTTAATAAACACAGTTCCTAAATTCACTTCGATTCACAATCTGTCCCTTTAATAAACACAGTCCCTAAACTCAGTACAGTTCACAACCTGCTTCTTTAACAGTCACAGTCTCTAAATTCCCTGCGATTTACAATCTGTCCTTTAATAAGCAAGGTCCCTAAACTCAACGCGATTCACAATCTGTCCCTTTAAGAAACACAGTCCCTAAGTTCACCCTGATTTTGCAATCTGTCCTTTTAATAAACACAGTCCCTAAATTCAGTGCAATGCACGATCTTTCCCTTTAATAAATACAGCCCTGAAACTCACTGAGATTTACTATCTGCCCCTTTAACAAAGCCCCTAAACTCACTGCGATTCACAATCTGTCCTTTTAATAAACACAGTCCCTTAACTCACTGGGATTTTGTAACCTGTGCCTTTAATAAACACAGTCCCTAAACTCACTGCAATTCACAATCTGTCCTTTTAATAAACACATCACCAAACTCACTGGTAGTTTGCAATCTGTCCCTTTAATAAACACATCTCTAAATTAACTGTGATCCTTAATCTATCCCTTTAATAAACACAGTCCCTAAACTCACTGCGATTCACAATCTGTCCTTTTAATAAACATAGTCCCTTAACTCACTGGGATTTTGTAACCTGTCCATTTACTAAACACTGTCCCTAAACTCACTGCGATTTATAATCTGTCCCTTTAATAAACACATCCCCAAACTCACTGGGAGTTTGCAATCTGTCCCTTTAATAAACTCAGTCCTCAAACTCACTGCGATTCACAAACTGCTCCTTTAATAAACACAGTACCAAAGGTCACTACTATTCAAAATCTGCTCCTTTAACAAACACAGTCCCTAAACTCACTGCAATTTTGCAATCTGAACCTTTAATAAACACAGTCCCTAAATTCAGTGCAATGCACGATCATTCCCTTTAATAAAGACAGCCCTGAAACTCACTGAGATTTACTATCTGCCCCTTTAACAAGGTCCCTAAACTCACTGCGATTCACAATCTATCCTTTTAATAAACACAGTCCCTAAACTCAGTGGGATTTTGTAAACTGTCCTTTTAATAAACACGTTCTCTAAACTCACTGAAACCTTGCAATCTGCCCCTTTAATAAACACAGTCCCTAAACTCACTGAGATTTTGCAATCTGTCCCTTTAATAAACACAGTCCCCAAACCCACTGGTATTTTGCAATCTGTCCCTTTAATAAACACAGTCCCTAAAGTCACTGAGATTTTGCAATCTGTCCCTCTAATAAACACAGTCCCTAAATTAACTGCGATCCTTATCTGTCCCTTTACTAAACACAGTCCCTAAACTCACTGCGATTCACAAACTGCCCCTTTAATAAACTCAGTCCGTGATCTCACTGCGATTCACAATCTGTCCCTTTAATAAACACAGTTCCTAAACTCACTGCAATTTACAATCTGTCCCTTTAATAGACTCACCGCGATTCACAATCTGCCCCTTTAATAAACACAGTCCCTAAACTCACTGATATTTTGCAATCTGTCCCTTTAATAATCTCAGTCCCCAAACTCACTGGGACTTGGGAGTCAGTCCCTTTAATAAACACAGCCCCTAAACTCACTGGGATTTTGCATTCTGTCCCTTTAATAAACTCAGTCCGCAAACTCACTTGGACTTGGCAGAGAATCCCTTTAATAAACATAGCCCCTAAACTCACTGGGATTTTGCATTCTGCCCCTTTAATAAACACAGTCCCTAAACTCACTGCAATTCACAATCTGTCCCTTTAATAAACACAGTCCCTAAACTCCCTGCGATTTTGCAATCTGTCCTTTTAATAAACACAGTCCCTAAATTCAGTGCAATGCACGATCTTTCCCTTTAATAAATACAGCCCTGAAACTCACTGAGATTTACTATCTGCCCCTTTAACAAAGCCCCTAAACTCACTGCGATTCACAATCTGTCCCTTTAATAAACACATCCCCAAACTCACTGGGAGTTTGCAATCTGTCCCTTTAATAAACACAGTCCCTAAATTAACTGTGATCCTTAATCTATCCCTTTAATAAACACAGTCCCTAAACTAACTGCGATTCACAAACTGCTCCTTTAATAAACACAGTACCAAAGGTCACTACTATTCAAAATCTGCTCCTATAATAAACACAGTCCCTAAACTCCCTGCGATTCACAATCTGTCCCTTTAATAAACACATCCCTAAATTAACTGTGATCCTTAATCTGTCCCTTTAATAATCTCAGTCCCGAAACTCACTGGGACTTGGGAGTCAGTCCCTTTAATGAACACATCCCCAAACTCATTGGGAATTTGCAATCTGTCCCTTTAATAAACTCAGTCCTCAAACTCACTGCGATTCACAAACTGCTCCTTTAATAAACACAGTACCAAAGGTACTACTATTCAAAATCTGCTCCTTTAATAAACACAGTCCCTAAACTCCCTGCAATTCATAATCTGTCCCTTTAACAAACACAGTCCCTAAACTCACAGCGATTTTGCAATCTGAACCTTTAATAAACACAGTCTGTAAATTCAGTGCAATGCACGATCATTCCCTTTAATAAATACAGCCCTGAAACTCACTGAGATTTACTATCTGCCCCTTTAATAAGGTCCCTAAACTCACTGCGATTCACAATCTGTCCTTTTAATAAACACGGTCCCCAAACTCAGTGGGATTTTGTAACCTGTCCTTTTAATAAACACGTTCTCTAAACTCACTGAAACCTTGCAATCTGCCCCTTTAATAAACACAGTCCCTAAACTTACTGGGATTTTGCAATCTGTCCCTTTAATAAACACAGTCCCTAAACTCACTGCGATTCACAATCTGTCCCTTTAATAAACACAGTCCCTAAACTCACTGCAATGCACGTTCTGTACCTTTAATAAACACAGCCCTGAAACTCACTGGGATTCACAATCTGTCCTTTTAATAAACACAGTCCCTAAACTCAATGGGATTTGGAACCTGTCACTTTAATAAACAGTCACTAAACTCACTGCGATTCACAATCGGTCCCTTTAATATACACAGTCCCCAAACTCACTGCAATGCACGATCTGTACCTTTAGTCAACACAGCCCTGAAACTCACTGAGGTTTACAATCTGTCCTTTTAATAAACACAGTCCCTAAACTCCATGGGGTTTTGCAATCCGTTGCTTTAACAGTCACTAAACTCACTGCGATTCATAATCTGTCCTTTTAATAAGCACAATCCCTAAACTCACTGAAACTTTACAATCTTCCCCTTTAATAAACACAGTCCCTAAACTCACTGGGATTTTGCAATCAGTCCCTTTAATAAACACAGTCCCTAAACTCCCTGCGATTCACAATCTGCCCCTTTAATAAACACAGCCCCTAAACTCACTGTGATTTTGCAATCTGAACCTTTAATAAACACAGTCCCTAAATTCAGTGCAATGCACGATCATTCTCTTTAATAAATACAGCCCTGAAACTCACTGAGATTTACTATCTGCCCCTTTAATAAGGTCCCTAAACTCACTGCGATTCACAATCTGTCCTTTTAATAAACACGGTCCCCAAACTCAGTGGGATTTTGTAACCTGTCCTTTTAATAAACACGTTCTCTAAACTCACTGAAACCTTGCAATCTGCCCCTTTAATAAACACAGTCCCTAAATTTACTGGGATTTTGCAATCTGTCCCTTTAATAAACACAGTCCCTAGACTCACTGCGATTCACAATCTGTCCCTTTAATAAACACAGTCCCTAAACTCACTGCAATGCACGTTCTGTACCTTTAATAAACACAGCCCTGAAACTCACTGAGATTCACAATCTGTCCTTTTAATAAACACAGTCCCTAAACTCAATGGGATTTGGAACCTGTCACTTTAATAAACAGTCACTAAACTCACTGCGATTCCCAATCGGTCCCTTTAATAAACACAGTCCCCAAACTCACTGCAATGCACGATCTGTACCTTTAGTCAACACAGCCCTGAAACTCACTGAGGTTTACAATCTGTCCTTTTAATAAACACAGTCCCTAAACTCCATGGGATTTTGCAACCCGTTGCTTTAACAGTCACTAAACTCACTGCGATTCATAATCTGTCCCTTTAATAAGCACAATCCCTAAACTCACTGAAACTTTACAATCTTCCCCTTTAATAAACACAGTCCCTAAACTCACTGGGATTTTGCAATCTGTCCCTTTAATAAACACAGTCCCTAAACTCTGTGATTTGCAATCTGTCCCTTTAATAAACATAGTCCCCAAACTCACTGGGATTTTGCAATCGGCCACTTTAATCAGTCCCTGAACTCACTGCGATTTTGCAATCTGCCCCTATAATAAACACAGCCCCTAAACTCACTGCGATGCACGATCTGTCCCTTCAATAAACACAGTCCCTGAACTCAGTGGGATTTTGCAATCTGCCCCTTTTGATGAACGCAGTCCCTCCGAGCGCTCCACAGGTTTTAGACAGTAGCAGCCTGCGCGCCCTCGCCGGCTTGTGCAATCACTGGGAGTGCTGCTGTCTGTCCTGAGTCAGCTCTCTGCACAGCTTGTTGTTCTGCATGTGTTTTTCTCTCTCTCTGGCTCTGCACAATATTATCTCTGACCTTGACTTCAGTCAGGACCCAGACTGGTCCTGATTCCCACCGCACCCCCCACCCCCGGAGGAACTGGGGCTGAGTGAAGCTGGGGCTTTGATTTTGAACAACTCGAATAAAAATATTAGAGCAATGCTGGTTCACCAAATCTTCCTCCTCCCTCCCCCTTGGGCAATTGCACTGGATACTCATTCCCCTCAGGTCTCCCTCCCTCTCCTCCTGCATTCGCGCTGTGCAGTGGCCTGGTCTTTTGCAAGCTGCACCGTCAGAGGCAGGAGGCGGTGCTCTTGCAAGGGGAGGGGGGGGGGGAACTAGAGCTCAATAGATATAAATAAGAAAATCAGGAGAGACGGACCAGGAGTAGAGCAACAGAAAATTGCGTTCCCTCAGGGGGAGAGAGAGAGCGAGCGCTGGTTGTGGATCCGCAGAGACACAGAGCAAATTTCTGCAACTTGGGACCAGGGAGAGAGAAAAAACCATTTGAAAGGGGTCGGGTTGAGGGTCTCTGGCTGTTCAGTGATCTGTCCCCAGGAGAGTCCACCACCCCCCCCCCCCCCCTCACTCCCTCCCTCCCTCCCTCACTCTCTGCAGCTTTCCACTTGTCAATTCATTAATGCATTTAATAATTAAGAGAGGAGTTGGGGGGAAAGCTTGATAAGTCTCACCCCTTTAATTTTATTTATTTCTTTTGCTTTTCTGATTCATGTTCATTTTTCTTAAACAAACCCCCCTCCCTCCCTCCCTCACAAAAATGTCTGATTTTACATCAATGCTCACCTTTTCTTAAAAGTTAAGGTGTGGGGCAGTGTTTTTCATCTGAGTGAATCTTTATTTTTTTTTCCCCCCACTGAGAATTGGATCAACCTGCTCACCGGGCAGAAATTGACAAGTGGTTTATGTTTTTTTCAGTATCCAATTCATTTTTTCTCTCTCTTTTCCTTTGATTTCCCCCTCCCCTCCCTCCCTCCCTCCCTCGTCTTACTTTCTCCCCAACCCCCCCAAAAAAATTATAACACACAAAGGTTGTTATTCCTCCTGCTTTGATCCCGGTTCCTTCCCCCCCCCCCCCCAACCCCCCACTCACTCTCTCTCTCTCTGACACACCGTTTCTGACCTAAAGAAATCTATTGCTTCTCCTTCAAAGAGGACTCAGCAGAGAACCGGGATATGGCTGAGGGCAGTCGGCTAAGGAGTCCGACCTCCGGCAGCAAGAGTGAAGAATCCCACAGCCACACGGAGGCCGATCATGGGGTCTCGCTGAAGAAGGAGATCGGTCTGGTCAGCGCCTGTGGGATCATCGTTGGTGAGTGACCACCCCATTCCCCCCCCCCCCCCCCCCATCTGTGAGGCTCTGTATCCATTCTCCCCCCCCCCCATTTCCCCATTCTACCACCATATGGGTTTCCACCTCCCCGGGTAACGTCCCCTCGCCTGACCACCGGGAGAGCGAGTTCCTGGATATTCGGCCACGGGGGGCGTCATAGCCCAGACTCCTTCCCCGCACCGGACTCCCCTCTCTCCCTCCCGCTCTCTCTCTGCCTCCTGGATGATGATCAGGCAGGATGAAGGAACCTTTTGCAGCTGGTCTCCAGCCCCCAGCTCCACCAAATCTAGCCCACTAGCTTTGTGGACAGTGGGAGTGAATGGGAAGGGTTTGGGTCCATTGGGATTGTGTACAGTGGGAGTGAATGGGAAGGGGTTTGGTTCCATTGGGATTGTGTACAGTGGGAGTGAATGTGAAGGGGTTTGGTTCCATTGGGATTGTGTACAGTGGGAGTGAATGGGAAGGGGTTTGGGTCCATTGGGATTGTGTACAGTGGGAGTGAATGGGAAGGGGTTTGGGTCTATTGGGATTGTGTACAGTGGGAGTGAACGGGAAGGTGTGTGGGTCCATTGGGATTGTGTACAGTGGGAGTGAATGGGAAAGGGTTTGGGTCCATTGGGATTGTGTACAGTGGGAGTGAATGGGAAGGGTTTGGGTCCATTGGGATTGTGTACAGTGGGAGTGAATGGGAAGGGGTTTGGGTCCATTGGGATTGTGTACAGTGGGAGTGAACGGGAAGGTGTGTGGGTCCATTGGGATTGTGTACAGTGGGAGTGAATGGGAAGGGTTTGGGTCCATTGGGATTGTGTACAGTGGGAGTGAATGGGAAGGGGTTTGGGTCCATTGGGATTGTGTACAGTGGGAGTGAACGGGAAGGTGTTTGGGTCCATTGGGATTGTGTACAGTGGAGTGAATGGGAAGGGTTTGGGTCCATTGGGATTGTGTACAGTGGGAGTGAATGGGAAGGGGTTTGGGTCCATTAGGATTGTGTACAGTGGGACTGAATGGGAAGGGGTTTGGGTCCATTGGGATTGTGAACAGTGGGAGTGAATGGGAAGGGGTTGGGGTCCATTGGGATTGTGTACAGTGGGAGTGAACGGGAAGGGGTTTGGGTCCATTGGTATTGTGAACAGTGGGAGTGAATGGGAAGGGGTTTGGGTCCATTAGGATTGTGTACAGTGGGAGTGAATGGGAAGGGGTTTGGGTCCATTAGGATTGTGTGTAGTGGGAGTGAATGGGAAGGGGTTTGGGTCCATTGGGATTGTGTACAGTGGGAGTGAATGGGAAGGGGTTTGGGTCCATTAGGATTGTGTGTAGTGGGAGTGAATGGGAAGGGGTTTGGGTCCATTGGGATTGTGTA